>NC_089213.1:21779196-21941696 GCF_963930695.1 Labrus bergylta | reverse complement strand
TCGATTTAAAAGAGACTTTCAGCAGACCTGCAGTTTTCTGGGAGTTTGTTCCAGATATAAGGAGCATAGAAATTGAACCTGCAACATATAAGGTATAATCACCATCAAATTAATATATATTAATATTTTCAAATATTCCCTTTTTATATCATTTCAGAAACCAACCCAATAGTATATCTATTTGGGCAGGAAGTTTAAACCCAAACGGTTAAAGGCACATGCTGTCTGTCTGTCTGACAAGGGGTAGAAGTAAAAATTGTTTGGTGCAAAAATAAAACTCACTGAAGGCTGAATTCTATTTAACTTCTTCTGTCTGCTCTTGGTACTGCTGTCACCTCACCGTCATGATATCAGGGCTTACTTGGATTCTTACTGACGGCAAGCCATTAGTGAAAAAAAAAAAAAGCCTATTATACACGCTTGCTCACTTCCATGACTTAATAACACTCTTACATGGAAGATTAATTGAATGAATTATGCTTTACCTGCTTTAAAAGCTGACAATGCGCGCTGGGATAAAAGGTCTTACATACAGTATGTACTGTATAATGTATACTTCCTCTTTTTCTTAGTGCACTTACTATACTCTGGGTTGCAAGTACTTGATCACTGTGAGACTGAGCTGTTCTGTAAGTGTCGAGCGGTACCATACATTAACTCTCAGAGTGACACAAACCACACCGCAGGAAAAGCCTGCTCACCATCAACCTGAGTGAGTGGGAGCTGGTATGGAAATGTGTGTGTGGGTGAGAGAATACGTATAGGTATTGGCATGCATGAGTGAGTGTATGTGTGATTGCACAGCCCGGTGACAATTTAGCAGAGTCCTCGAAAAAAGTGGTGTAGTAGATAGATATGTCTCATTCTTAAAGGAATATGACACCAATTAAGACGCCTTTTTGTCACCTCATTCTTTCTGGCTTTATCTTCTCTTTTTTATTTTACCCATAACTCCTTGTTGTTCCTGATTCAAGAGGCTGAATGAGGCATGTTGATTTGCCCACTGTTTGTATTCATTATTGTCACCTATAAGTATAAACAAGTGGTTTTGGACAATATAATTGAAAGCAGTTGTGCTGCCCCACCCCCCCCCCCCCAAAAAAAAACCCATTCTTGCTAAAGATATTCTATTAGTACTTTAACATAGTACATAGAGTAGTTGCTGTATCATCACCATCAACATGCACGTTCTTCATCAAAACCCCCACAGTTGCTAACGCTTTGTCGGTTAACAAATTGAGCGTGGAATCGAGGCGTGTGTAAAACATCCTTGGAGTGCTCATTTGACAAGAGGATGCAGTTTGCAATAGGCCACACATGAGTGAACTGACTCAGAGGGCCACAACATCGTCCAACCTTCAGGAGTGGAAGGGGAGGAGGAGGAGGGTACATTTAAAAGAGATAGATATGTACATCCACAGGCTACATTAAGAGAAGGTATTTGAGAAATAACAATGAAGAGGCAGCGAGGGAAGAGAATTCCTAAAGAGCAAGACGGAGACATGAGAAAGAAAATGCGGGTGTGTGAAAGAAGTGAAGAGTAACAGAGTTAACAAGACGTGCAAGAATATTATTTCCCCAGACCAGGCAGACCTATAACAACCACGGCAAATAATGAGTTGGACTTTATCAGCCATGCAGATTGGTGATAAAGTCGTGTATACACCTTTTCATTTTCACGCTGCTGAGCAGGACTCATCTTCTTAGCTGCAACAGACAATAATACAGTTGATGTTAGGTTGGGGTGTTCATTTTCTCCATGGCAGAGAAAAGCTAACTTTGTTACTCATAACAAATAAAGAAATTGGTTATTATGTTTTAGTAGTAATATTGCACTTGGCCAGATTGGGATTTTTATAGAATTTGGATTAATTGTGCAGCAATTTTAAGTTGTTGCTAGTTCTGCTTTATTTCCTTGTTAATTGTTTAGCACCAATACACCAAGTCAAATTCCTCGTATGTGTAAATGTACTTGGCAATAAACCCCGATTCTGATTCTGATAAAATGATCTCTTTATTAATGAGCTAAATGCTCCATGTTCCTCAGCGAGTTGCTTACCTTGTCTCTTTGCTGTTTGACGCTAACAAGAAAGGGTACTTCTGTGGCTGGAAACAAGTTGAAACTAAATCTGTAACCCAACACCAACAAGTTAAAAGATCTAACTCTATATATCTTTATTATAAAATCTTTTGGATTACAACATAGTTTTGTTTTTTTGTCATCATTTATCTGCTTTGTTTTTCGTTAAAGGGGATATATGACAGGGCTGCGTACCTAAACAAATATATCCGACTAGTACACGACCTGCAGCTGTCAAATCTCTTTAAGTCAGTTAGGTCTATCTTTTTCCTTTGCCGTCTGTTCCTCAGCCTCTTTCTCTCACTTCATCTGTCTGCCTGAGTTTCTATTGTAACATCACTTTGGTTCAGAGGAGGTTACCACAGAGCTTGTCTCTCAGCAGGGTGTACGACTGTGTACGACTGTCCCACTAGTGTGTGTAGCGCTGTCTCAGGAGTGCTGCATTAGTCTTTGAACATCTCAGAATGAAAGACACACACACACACACACACACACACACACACATACACACAGAGCTACTTCTCTTTTATTACACTCCGTCTTGACTTGTTTTTTTTTTGTCTTTTGAGTTTGGTCTCCTTCTTTTATTCATTCTTTGTGTTTCTACCCCTCCCTCATCTGACATTTTTTTCACGTCAAAGTCTGTTTTTTTCATGTCTTAGGTTCAAAAAATATTCTGTGTTCCTTCTGCAGTGCAGCAGTGTGTTTGAGTCTGGTGTTTAATATGTCTCACCTCATATGCAGATAGAGTTACCACACCTGTTATTACACATCATTGATTTAACATGACCCCAGCCACACAGACAGTTACCCTCATTTGCAGTACAGCTGACACTGTTGAAGGCAAAGAAAAACAGAGTTTAGTCTCTTTAAAAGGACATTACTCATTCACGGAAAGACACATTACTCCTGCATTAACCTTTGACCTTCCATTAAGAGATGTCCACTCTAATGATGAGGCTGCACGGCTGCCCCATTTATAAAATGAGCCACAATCTGCAAGAGATTTAGTACTATTTCCTACTAGATTTTTTTATTATTATCTTGTAATATGTGATCCCGGTGGACAAAAGGACCCTAACCTTTGCAGTAAATGTTTAAATGATTGAGCTTAACATGGAGGTGTCGGACAAAATATGGATACTGCAATACATTGTCGTCATGCAACATATTATAAAAAGAAAGACTTTTGAACAAATGAAAGCATTTCAGACACATCGGGAGCTTTCACAGACACATTTATTACTTGGAACAAGGACTTAAAAAACATCTTCAGCAAGTCTGCTGACGGGCTTGATACTTTCAGTTTAAGCAGCTCAGGTGTAATCAGAGTAGGCTTAACTACGATTGTGTTTTTTTTTTTATTGTGACTTGATGATAGTATTGTGTCTCCTCGTCTTACTTCTCAATGAGTGGTCACTTGAGAGGCCTGTCTATGTGTATGTGTGTGACTGGTAAACGGATAGGGCTCATGTGAGAGGTTGAGTAGACTCTTACCCAACAAGTCAGTCAAAGTTGCTGCACTGGCTCTGAAGAAACAATAAACCATGCTCCAGAAACTTAATTTTGATTTCATCTTAAGCATTCTCATGATGTCCTCGAGATAATCTTGCGAAAGATTAAGGAGGGTATTGCAAATAGAGAACAGAGCTGTGAACAGCTTGTTCCAAAGTGATCCAGACTCCCACCACCAATGATACGTTTTCATATTGAAAAACAGCACCCAGAGCATGACCCCCTGAATACCCATCAGCAGCATCTGTGGGAGGGTTCTCAAAAAGCCATGCATGGAAAAAAAAATTGAAAAATAGATAAAATATTTATTTTACAACAATTTGACCACAGAAGTCATCTGCTGAAAAAATGACTTACAGCACAACACAAATCTTTCAATCCATTACAGATTGTATATGTAATGTATTTGCATCTGGATCTAATGTCAAATTTATAACAGCAACAGTGCTGACAAACACAGACACACACACACACACACTCACACTCACACACACTCACACTCACACAGTGGCAAGTGGCAAGGTCCCACTGTCTGGTTGCTGGGCAATGAGCTCACAGCAGTCAACCATAACTGCCCCACTCTCCATCAATCAGCTATAGATTGCGCCGCTCTAGTAATGATGTCATTACACACAAACACACATGCTATACCCCCCCCCCCCCCCCTGTTCTGACCTTGGGTTGCTCATAGATTTGAGTGTCTGTGTGTTTTTTTGTCATTGCCTTGCATTATATTGCAGGAGTGGATGCAATTTGCTTATGATACACTTCAAATACACACACACACACACACACACACACACACACGTACACACACGCACACACAGAGTAGATGTTCCTCAAGGAGTCCCCTTGCAAGTTTTTTTTTTTAAATATCATTTCCTCTAAATAGTCGCTTATGTGAATGTTTATTTTATTTTGTATTTTTCCCCCTCACTATACTCTGCAGCATGCTCCTGTGAAAAATATTTGGTTAAACACTTACTGTAGAAGAAGAACCCTCAGTGTCAGCCACACCAGCACACAATGAAGAAATTTTAGAAATCCTTAGCAATGACTTCTCAATCTGTGACAAGAGCAGAAGAAATTTCAACGGAGACTTTGACCGTAAAAAACGTAACCTTCTTCAGTTACGCACTTGAAATGTGATGTGTGAATTGACACCTCCTTATATGTACACACATTTACAGACACGGACACTTCTGTGAAAACATATTTACTTTTGGCATGACACACACACTCATGCACACAATGAGCGGGTGCAGCTGTGTCTCTGCCAGGCTGGAGGGCAGGGGGGCCAGCACAGTGAGGTGAACAGAGTGGCAAGAACACTAACTGGCAAATCAGTGGCCAATTAAAAACGCTCAGCAGTGTGTATTTGTGTGTGTGTGTACGTGTGTGTGTGTGTGTGTGTGTGTGTGTGTGTGTGTGTGTGTGTACGTGTGTGTGTGTGTGTGTGTGTGTGTGTGTGTGTGTACGTGTGTGTGTGTGTGTGTGTGTGTGTGTGTGTGTGTGTGTGTGTGTGTGTGTGTGTGTGTGTGTGTGTGTGTGTGTGTGTGTGTGTGTGTGTGTTTGTGAGTGTCCTTGTTTGACTGCCAAGGAGATGGTTGGCACTGAAAGCATGATTCCTATTCTCTCAGTATGCCCTCTTAATGCAGAAGCTTAGAAACACACACACACACACACGCACACACACAACACACACACTCAGACAGCCTTGGATTCGTCGTACCCCATTGTCTTTATTTAGGAGAAATGAATGCATGTCCTTCTCTCTATGTTTGTGTGCACAGTCTGCACACATGTATTTATCTGTGTGCGTGTGTGCGCGTGTTTGTGTGTGTGTGTGTGTGTGTGTGTCCTCCACCCACAAGTGAAGTTGTGTAACTTCACAAAGTAAAGCTCAGACACTCTACCCTGCCCTCTTTATTCTGAAGACAGTAGACACTAGAGACCGCTGATGAATAGAGAATGAAGGTGTGTTCACGGGTTGTTGACAGAGTTCATGAATGTGTAAAAGTAGAGAGTGAAAGAAAGCTGAACGCAGCAGCTGTCTGTACTCAGTTAATAAGTCAAATCAGACAGAAGTGTCCGGGGGGGGGGGGGGGGGGGGGAATGATTGATTTGATCAATCAGGAGATTTTTGAGCAGTGACAATTAGTTCCTCAAGTATATGTCTGAAATCCCATCATCATGACATGCTGCTGTAATTAAAGAACAGTTACGCAGTCATACAATGTGATCGATGGGGCATGTTGAGCTGCATTTCGTCTCCATTAAAGTGTTGGGATTTCGCTGACTAGGCTCTTTTCCTCTGTCGCCCCCTGGTGGTGGAATGAACTTCCAAACTCCATTGGATCTGCAGAGTCCCTCTGCAACTTTTAAGAAAAAGCTAAAGACCCAGCTCTTTATGAATACCTACTAACTTAATGATGATGGTCTCCATATTATTGATGATGATGATGGTAATGACGATGGTTTTTGTTTGATAACAATGACTTATAAGATGGTTTCTATACTGATTAGAGCTCTCAAGAACTGCCCTCAATGTTGTGCTTTGCCTCTGGTCACTTCCTGTCAGCACCTGTGTGTCCAATCAGACTCAAAGCTGATTGTTTGCTCTTACTGACATTGTTCCCTTTTTTCTAGATCCTTGCTTGTGTTGTACTTACTCTCTGATGTACGTCGCTTTGGATAAAAGCGTCTGCTAAGTGAATTGTAGAATTGTAGAATTGTAGATTTCTTGTGATATGAGTAAGGTGCGTCATCAATATTTATTATGACATTAACTTGACCAAGTGTTCCCCCTCTTTTCGTCCTTTATAAACATTTTTAAATCTAGGTTAAAAACGTTCCTTTTTTTTCATGTGCCTTTGAATGAGCTGAACAGCTAATACTTGAATGTGTTTTCATTTTGCTGTTATTGCATTTCTCAAATGATTGTGATGTAATTTAATCGTTTTATTGTTTTATGTTATTATGTTCTCCTTTGGTATGATTCCATGGACTCTGTACTTTGTCTTTATATTGATAATTGAGTCGTGTATTTGTTTAAGAATTTTGTTTTTTATCTTCCCTGCCCAATGCCTTTGAGCCTGAAATGTGCTAGGCCTATATACATACAGTCTGCCTTGACTTGTCTTTTATTAGCTTTAAATCTGTTAATTTTTCATGACATGGTCGACTGTATGAATTAAGTTAATTTTACCTTCAGGTCTGAAGTTCAGGCAAACAAGGAATCTAAAAGCCTGCATTCTTTCTTATGACCAGCAGGGTACAACACTAAAAGGTTGTGTTAAGAGGGATGTAAGTCTAGTGGGAAGTTAGCTTATACCATGACTTGATGTATGTCCTCGGTTAACAGGATCCTGATTTGTTGACAGTCCAAATAGTTTCAAGCAGTCTGATGTTCATTTGTAGATCATGGTCCCATTCAGAGTAAATAAATGATGAAGTAGGGTATACTTTAGAGCGTGGCCACCTTCAGATTATCAAGTCACTACCACATGTCTTCTCAGTTTGACCTTCTTGTCCTAATATGGTCATTTCTGTCTCCAATCAGGATGGTGACGAGCAAAACTCAAGGCTTCAAAGTTTAGTTCACAAACAATTAGATTATGTCATAGTGACTCACCGAGCAGCAATTTATTCAATGCATTTTTTTAAACGACTGAACATGTCTAAAATTAGGTCAGTTGTTATTTATCAGAGTAGATTAGAAGTTACACCATCATCAGTAAAACTACAGGAAGTACCATTGAGTAAAACTCTTTCTTGTTAGGGTAAAATTCTATATCAGTTATCCCTGATGGTCCAGGTATGAGCTGTAGCCTGGAGGGCTGAGAAGAAGTAGATGGTTAGAAATGGTGTGTGATTGGACAGAGTTGGGATGAAGAGCAAGAAAAAGAGAGAGAGTCATGTAAACCTGTTGACCTTCTTTCATGCTCGTCTTAGCTGAGCGATTTGCTTCCTGGCTTTTATGATCATTCTTGTTTCTTTTCAACAGTTTATAAAAATCGGATATTAAAAATATTTTAGGTCAGTCACAGAAATGTTTGCAATGGCTCCAAACCTCGCACATCTGCCACGTCCACACTTCCAGTAACACGACAAGACAGTGCCGAATGGCAGATAAATGATGGGGGATAAGTAAAGGACGCTGGTCTTTCCAGACATGTGTGCAACCAAGATAACATTCCTCCCTTCTTTGAGCACCTTGAACCTTCACAGGGCCGATTACTCACTTGTGGTATGCATGGCAGATATGTTTGAGTCTAGGAAAAAATGGGGTTGTGGTTTAAGGAAGGCATTTCCCCTAACACTACAGTAATGGTCAGTCACTCCTTTGTCTGCAGACACACACACACACACACACACACACACACACACACACACACACACACACACAAAGACTCACAGCATTCTTCTGCCCCGACCAACCAAACAGCTGTGAGACACTACGTCAGGCCCTAAAGTATTCTGTGTGTGTGTGTGTGTGTGTGTGTGTGTGTGTGTGTGTGTGTGTGTGTGTGTGTGTGTGTGTGTGTGTGTGTGTGTGTGTGTGTGTGTGTGTGTGTGTGTGTGTGTGTGTGTGTGTGTGTGTGTGTGTGTGTGTGTGTGTTCCTGCTGTATCATTTTAATGATAAATGATGAGCCGTGAACTACAGAATGTGAAACTGTTCTAAAAAGTGAAGAGAAACTTTATGTGGAAGAAATGTTCCCACACATTTCACTGTTAATCATTTAGAGCAAGCAAACATTTTCATGGATATAGAAATGTCAAGCATTTTATTTTGAAAGTAAGCAATCTGCATTTTCTGTGCTATGGGTTTCCATTATCTGCACACAAGCTTTGCTGTAACCTTTAACCTCACTTTCATCCAGCAAGTTTGGCATTCATCTCTGTATTTAACGCAGTCTTCAGAGGCATTGCTGGGCAACTCTTTTGCTGATGTTAGCCTCTGAACCCAGCACTTATGGTTCCGCAGTCTGTAGCCAATTTCAAAAAGACCAAAAAAAAACGTGTACAGTGGGCAAAGAATTTGGCAACAGCTCTGACGATTGTGGGTGGACAGTGGTTTTTTTCACTACACTTGGCACTTAGAGAATTGGAAGAATGCACGAACTCAGCAACGCAGAAAGTGATGGAGAATTAGTGGACAGAACAGAAGTTCGTAACGCAACCATGCCAGCATGTAGTCAGAGTCCAGAGAATAATTCACATAGAGAGGAGAACACTTGACAAACTTGTTGAAAATGATTGTCTCTCAAGCTTGGTTACCACATGAAAAACACATTCACTAACCAGAGAGCATGAAAGTGAAGACGGACTGCATCTAAAGTCTTCTAAATCTTTGCTCCAACATTAAGCAGCTCTTGAAAAGCCAAAACCTCACCTGTACAGAAAGCTTGATGCAGACCCCTCCCCTGCTTTTCAGGGACTCCCGCTTTTTTAACATTCATTAAGGTGACTTGTGCAATTTGTGGAGATCAGTGAAGTTTTTTGTTTTGTTTGTTTTTTTTAGGGGGGGTTACGAGTGAATTACGTATTCCTCTCTGTCTCTTATTGATCTGTTTATATTGGAATTTCCTGTTAATTATTTAAAGATACTATCACAGGCCTTCCTCAGATTGAAAATTATACTTTTTTTTTTGCTTTGGATATCTCTCTTTTTTTCCAGCATATTTGTGTTTGCATTCCTTCACATAGAGAAGAAGACTTGTAACACACATCAGAATATTATGTTAATATTTGTAATTTCTCCACTCGAGCATGCTCCTCATTGTTTTTTGGTATGAATGCCCTTGTGAACATGAAGCTATATTTCAGTCAAATGAAAGTAAAGTACAGAGAAAAAAATCTGAGTTGCACATTGAATTTGAACAAACACTGTGACAGACAGTATAATGACACCCTCACACGCATACAGCTGCTGACTTCTCCACTTTCCTATTCAACCAGCTGTTAACTTAATGTGGTCTACTCTAATTATGCCTGACTAGTTTAGCCCGCCTGATGTTTGGATTGGACTCCATGGATTAAGACAAAGTGTCTCAAGTGTGTGTATATTTGTAAGATAAGAAGTGTACACTGAGGAAGTGTGTGTGTGTGTGTGTGTGTGTGTGTGTGTGTGTGTGTGTGTGTGTGTGTGTGTGTGTGTGTGTGTGTGTGTGTGTGTGTGTGTGTGTGTGTGTGTGTGTGTGTGTGTGTGTGTGTGTGTGTGTGTGTGTGTGTGTGTGTGTGTGTGTGTGTGTGTTGTAAGGAGGAGCTTTTTATCAGCCTGAAAAGCATAAGCACGAGACGTTTGAGGTCATATCCTGTTCCCTGTGCTCATTGTACTTCTTAAACCTGAGGATCTGTTTCACTCATGCTATTTTTGAATGATGATCTTTATGATAACTTTCTGTCTTTTCAAGATATTCTAAAAGAGCGTGTGTGTCAAGGAATAGGAGGTTACATAAGACCCTTAAAAGATCCTGGTACCTCTCCCCTGGCACCACCTTGTGTTCCTTTATTTCACTTAATCTCTGATAACTTCTTTGAAGACTAGTAGGGGGGGGAGGGGTCATCATATTTTTCCCTAAAAAGTTGTTACGATTTAGAAATGAAACCCTTGCTCTCTGTCCTGCTCTGCCCTCCCTCTTTCTCTCCTCCTCCCTTTTCCACTGACATCTTGTAGCTTTCCAAACTCCATGCTGTGCCTGCCTGGCTGTGCCAGTGTTATCCTCCCAGTGAGTTTCTATCTGCCTCTTCTCTGCAACCATCTGTTTCTCTCTTTGTCTCCTTCCCTCTGCCTCGTTCTCTCTTTCTCTCTCTCTCTGTCTGCTTTACCTCAGCGTCCCTTTTTTATTCTCTCCATCTGTCTTCCTTCCTGTCTCCTCCTACTTTTTCTTTGCTCTCTAAACTTTCCCGTTGGTTCTCACTCTTTGCCTGTCTCGTCTTCTCTTACCTCCATCTCTCTTGTCTTGTCTTTGTTTCAAACCACATGATGGATTTTGTTTTCCAGGTGGTGTCTGTTACTCCATATAGCCTCAGAACAAATGTCTGATTTTCTTGTGCTTTTCTGCCTTACATGCTCATCTTTAGTGCACATAAACCCTACTGCTTAATGTGTGTAGCCAGTTTAATGCTAACATGCTAATTTGAATCTTGACATTGCAATGACGCTCACAATGGAAGCCTGCTGATTTCCCATGTCTATCATACCAGACATTCCTCTGTTTCTCTTGTAATGCCTCTGCCTCACTCTCCCTCATAATATCTCATATTCACTGTGGCTTTCTCAACTTAAAGAGTGGGCATAGTACAATATATTTTACCATTGCTAATTTAACACACTCACTGATATGATATGAAACAGAATTTCTTCTGTATGTCTTCTTAAGCTGAAATATAGAGACACACTCACACACACACACACACACACACACACACACACACACTCACACACCATCTTCCCACCTTTTTCCTTGTCTTCAGAAATGTAAGAGGCAGGTCAGTGGGATGTTAAACGTCCCACACACACCACATAAACACTAACGTGCACAAACATACTTACACACACACTGCAGTTGACTAACAGCAGGCAGCATGTCTCTCCCTGTATCCTACCCATCATTCCACCACAACCTGCCTAATTAGTCCCACAGAGTGTGTGTGCATGCGGTCGACAATCATTCTGTCTGCCTCTTATGTCGGAGTGTGTGGGTGTTTGCTGAAGTCAGCCGGTTTCACATTTGATGTTTTTAAAGATGCACAAGAGTACCCCCCCGATGAGTATGTGAAGTCCTGTTTTGGATGACCTTTACACTACATTGAAGTTTTAGAAAAAATAATAAAACGATCTGCAGACAGTAGCAGAATGAGAGCTTTGGAGGAGATGCACAGAGAAAATGTCAAACAAGAAGAAGCTTTAATGGACTTAAAGGAGAAAAATCAACAGACAAAATGGGCACAAGTGTTACAAAGCCTGTTAAAGTGTAGATATAGGCCTGCCGTTGACACATTTTCAATAATGTTGCAGACATTTCCTTGTGTTTCAAAGCTGTGACATAAAATAATGTCTGTGACATGTGTGACATCAATACAGTGGATACGTAACCTTCATGTGATTTATTTTTTTGTACAAAATCTAAATTTTGCACTGTAAGGTGTATACTTTTCTTTTTCCTTTTTAACTTTCATGTAGATGTTCTTTATATTCTCCTATGTACTGCCATCAACCATACCTGTGATGGTTATGAAGATGAACGTTGTGAATGCTGCCTGCTTGCAACAAATCCGCAAATCCGTTTGAAGCGAGATCTAAGAATCCCATAATGTTCTTTATGTCTACGGATCAAAGTTACATATGTCGGTGTGTTAAATAAAACTTTTCATGCATATTTAGTTGTGTATCCAAAAACATATCTACTGATGTTTAGAGTGAGTTTTTCCCATGTTCATATGACTACTTTCAGAACCTCATTAAGCAAACTTTTTGTTTTTTTTGGCTTCCAGGGAGTGCTGAGTCCCTGAGTCCCTGCGCTGCATTCTGGGAAAGTCTGGAACCCTCTCCATGGGCTGTACCAACTGCTGACCAACCAGGGGGGTCTGACAGTGCTGTGTTGAATGAGGTGAGATTCTGAATGGATTTTACTTAAATGAATTCAGTTTTTTACCCTCTGTCAGCTAGATTTTGGTTAATACAATATTTTTCCTGTTATTTCTTTTTTATTTGTTTTTGAATGGACTTAAGTCGTGCTTGACAAGTGGTGCATCTAACTTAAAGCTTCCAGTCCCACTATCCTGTTATATTTGATGTTAGCATTTCTGACATCAAGGACTTTCCAGCGCTGTGTTTTCTCCATACCCGAGGGCCTTGTTTCGCTGATGAACCCGTCATCCTGGTCACAGCACAGATGCATGTTTAATACACTTCATTTGATTTGAATGAAAGTGAAATGGCAGCTCATCCCAGAAACAAACCAAGGATTTCCTCTCCGCTGCTGTTTTGCGGACCCTCATTCCCTGTCATGTTAAAATATAGTTAACCAAACATATGGTAGATAACATTCACCCACCCTTTCTAAACCCTTTTCATGGATAATGAAATAAATAGCCAGGGTAAATAAAAGGAACGACCTTCTTCAGACAGCAATCATTTTAGGCTATGCTCATGCTAAGGGTTGGAAGTCAAAAATGCTTTTTTAAACATTTTACTGTTATAGCATATCTAAAACATTTATGATTGATTGCTTCTGGATTCATTAGCACCTGAGAAGAAAAGGATAGAGAAATGTGGAGGGAAATAGGTAAAAACAACATAGCTTAATAACCTGTTAGCTAGGTCAGACAACAGCTAGCGGTAGCATTTATACTCTTACTAGATAACTGATAGCTAGGACGAGTAGGAAGAGCAAGACTGTTAGTGTTAGGTAGTGTTAAGACACAATTTAAAAGGTGTTCATTCTTAGTAAATGTAATGTTAGCAAGGAAGTGGTAGAATACTAGCATTAGCTGTTGTTTTACGTTAGCTTATGCGTAATTAAACATGTTCTTTTAGCTTTAAATCGCCTGTGTCCTGATGTCCAGACATATTTCATTTCATATTTCATTATCATTTCAGTTGCTCAGTAGTCACTTTTCTACATTTAAATGACTTGGAACAAAGCAGAACGACATTACAACACATTAGAGCCTCACAATCTGGGCATGGTAAGAGTGAAACAGCCAGATCTGTCAATGTAGTAAAAAAGTGCCTCTTCTGCCTTAGTTTGCTTTGTTTGCTTTGTTGGTACTTAGGTAAAGCCTAATGACAGTGTGTTTTGTTTTTTATGGGAATGAGCTCTCTGATGAAGCTGTAATACCTTTTAATGCATAACACCTCAAAGTGAGGGGTCTTCCTGTGAGAATGGTGGCCTTATTGGCAGTGCAGAGAGTGTGAAAACACCTTAAGATAACGCCTGTGGAGGAGTGAAGGTTGAGGTTAATTGCTTTGTTTGTATTTATACCTTATTTATGGATCTAGTTTCTGTGCAATGTTCATCTCAGTAACACACACAACCAGCAAGAACTTCTTTGATTTTTCTATGAATTCTTTCCAGCATTTTCTGTGGTTTTATTGATTCCTAGGAGAGAAATGTTATTTTCCCTTTGTCCCTTTCTTGGAGAAAGAAGTATGATTGCTGGGTCAGCAGAATAGCACCTTTCGGAGCTGCTGGTGATTATCTTACTCACAGACGTTTCAGCAGTGTTAATACACAAAGTCGGGGATTTGAGCTCTGGCCTTTGAGTTGATTGGTAGTCTTTTTGCTCACTATCTGGCATTCTTTCCCCCCAGTGACCTAAAGAAGAATCAATGTGAACAAACATTTAAGCAAAGTTTTTCAAGTTCTCTCCCCCGGATTACCTTGTGGGTTTGGAGATGAGCATTATTTTTCCACTTGCGTCTTCCCCTGAGGGACCCTCTGTGTGTCTGTTTACTGCCTTCGTGAGCAATAAACATTGGACATGGGTGACTTTAATAACAAACATTAATGGACCTCTACAAGGAGTCGGCACGCAGAGAGAGAGATAAAAGTCTAAATTTACTAGCGTGTCAGGATGCTAATTGGCAGGTTCTGTCTCAAGACGGCAATGATCTGTCCAACTATGAGCCAGTAATCTGCAACACAAACTAATTAAAAACATTTCATTATTGCCTAGTTCAGACCTCAACTGAGCGGACATTAAAAAGTTCTACAAGGCAGCCCTGATTGGTCTGATAGACTGACATGTAGAAAGGTCACTTAATAAAAATGAGATTTCTTTGTATGACTGCGGGATGCAAACTTATTTGGTTCTGTAGAAAATATAAGTTTCAGATTTTGTAAACGTGTGACACATTAATTAAGCCAAATGTTACCAATATTAGGGATATTGGTTTGATCTTCCCTGATGAAATGTTTCATTCAAGTTGTTTGAAATACAGATTTTAACAGGCGTACTTAAATGTTGCAGTTCTCAACAGCAAAATTTAGTGTATTTACATTTTCATGGATCTTTCCTGGAAAACAGAATGCTTTTTGCAGAATGCAGCCAGGACTTTTTTGTGATATTTACTGTTGTATACATGACTATCCAATACCTCTGAATTGCATAACTGACCCCTACCAACATTGTTTGCAATAAAAAAGCAACGCACAAGAAAAACAAACTGCCCCTTTAGATGTTAGATGAAAGGCCGTTAGATGATAGGCAACTTTATTTTTTAAACTTTCATCGTTTAGGGGGGCAAAATTGAGAAAACCTAAACTGCAGAAGAGCAGACTCCCTATTCTAAGATTGTTGGGCTGTTTATTGGACTGACAGCGAAAAACTAATGTCATCAAAACATATGAACTTTATTGATTTCATGTTAACTTGAGGGATTTTCTGCATTCTTCAAGGGTTGAAGCCGTGTGTCCTCCTGTTGTACTGTTGCTTTGTTTTTTGGCATTGGTAGAGCACTCTGGTCCTTGTCTTAAAAAGACATGTTTGTTCAAGTGCACACATGTAAGCACACACAGTCACACAGAGAGAGCTCCCTCATTTAGCCCACAGGGAGCATGACAGTTTGGAAAGTGCTGCAGTTCCCCTGCTGTAATCCTTGTCAGTGTGTTGTACGATGCTCTTTCTCTGTCTCTTTTTTCTTCCCTTTTCTATCTCCTCTCACTTGTTCTCTCACTTTCTATCCCTTTGTCTCCTTTTCTCTACCCCTCGGGTCATTTTAAGTTAGTAAAACATTATTAGCTTGACATTTTGATCAAAAACAAGTTGCCTAAGCTTGACAATAAAACAAGCTGTTATTTCTCTCTCTGTCTTCTCAAATTCAGCTTTATTGGCATGGACATGTAGTGTTGCCAAAACATGTTGTTCAAGGTCTGCTTTGCAAATATAACAATGTACCTCTTGCTCTTCCTTATCTCTTTCTACCTCTTTTGACTGTGCTGATTGAAGTGTGTGGGGATGTACCTGCCTGCTTCACACTATCACCCTCTTTCTAAATAATTTCCAAAGAGTGAAGTGTGTGAGTGTGTGAGGGCTTGTGTGTGTGTATGGGTGAGATTGGAAGAGACAGAGAGAGTCGGTGCTATTCTTGGCCAGCTGGGGAAGTCTTGGCTCCCCGTCGTATGGGAAAAGTGCTCTTGGCAAGTCTTTAGCCGAGGCATTCCTTTATGCTGTCCTCTTGAAACACTCGAACAGAGGCGGACTCACAAACTAGTGTTCTGTCACTTATGGTGGACATTAAATCGACTTATACTTGTGCTCTCGAGACTTAGCTATGAATGCTACGTGCTAAAAGAGAAACCATGGAGCTCACTTTTTATCTGAAAAGGCTGAGTTTCTGGTGTGCTGCTTCCTGTCTCTCCCCTGTGATTTCTCTCACTTGCACACTTACAGTGTCAGGCCTACACACACACACACACACACCGGGAGGAAAAAGACTAAGTGCTGTCTCAAACGAGAGATTTCTAGTAGTACTACATTATGCCCTGAGGCCCAAAGCCAGAGTTTCACTGTCACTCACTCACTCCCTCTATCTCTCTCTCTCTCTCTCTCTCTCTCTCTCTCTCTCTCTCTCTCTCTCTCTCTCTCTCTCTCTCTCTGTCTCTGTCTCATAGACTCACACACGCAGAATTCTGCACAATATCCTCAAATCAATTGCCTGAGGAATGGGAGGTTGTCTGAATGACTTCTATCAGTTAATAAATCTCTTAAGTCTCTTTTTCATTGTCCCCATAGCTCTCTTTTCCTTTCTCTCCCTCTCTCTTTTTTTCTTTGTCCTTCAATCTGCCATGCCACACTACAAGGTGACATCACCGTCTCCCTCCATCTTCTTCCTGCTCCTCCAAAATGTTCTTGTCAGTTTTTCTCCCGCCTCTTACTCCCTCTGTGTCTCTTTCTCCTCACCTCTTTTCACCCCTTCTCATTTGTTCCTCACACTTTTTTATCTTTTCTTCTTCTCCTGTTCTACCATGAAGTGCAAATCCTTACATAACAAGTGTCGAACTAAAAACATGCACAGTGGCTGTCTGCGCAAGAATTGGGTTTGATGTTGAAATGTGATCGAAAGATTAGTGTGTGCGTGTGTGTGTGTGTTTGTGTGCGTTCCCTCTAAAATATGTTCTTTTCAATCCATGAGACAGCTGCATGCATGCAGAAGAATTCTACACGAGGACGTTTTTTTTTTTGGTAACACAAACACACACATAAAGCACTCAGCCTTTCCTTAGTTTAAAAAAAGGCCCACCCAGAGAATGTCACTAAGATGGAATTTCCTTTCATCCGTTTCCGTGTGTACTGTGTGTGTGTGTGTGTGTGTGTGTGTGTGTGTGTGTGTGTGTGTGCAACTGCTGCAGAAGTGACGCTGAAAGAATGAGAGACATTCACAATGAGACAAGCCATGCAAAGCCTGTGAAGTTTTAGACTGTCTATGTGTACGTCTCTCTCCAAACTCTGAAATACTAAGCTCTTTCTCAAGCCCTCGACAGTGTGTTAGATACTTACCGGTACATGTTTTAATTGTAGCCTCAGTGTGCAAACTGGTATGAAAAGTCAGGAAACACTGCAAGATGGAGGCAAAAACAATGGCTCATGTATACAGCTCAAGACTTCTTGAAATTGCAATACAAATAAGGAGCATTTGATTAACATGAGTATAAGAGTCCAGCCAAAGCATTGTCAGGTCAATCTAAACTATTGAAAAAGTGCTGGCTTGTGTCTGACATGCACGTATCTGTAATTGCAGAGACACAGGAAGTTGCAGAAACTTCCACTGTAGCAACATTTTTTGCCTGGAAACATTTCCTACTTTCATTATTGAAGGAAGGCATATTTTTGTTTAATGTGATTTGATAGCTTTGAGTCAAAATGACTAAGGAAAGATGTTTTCTTCAAAGAGTATTAACGTTCTGTCAAGTATCTGTAATAAACTCTCAGATTCAATGATCCCTGATGGATATAAATTTAAAAAAAGATTAGTATAAGAAAGGCCAGTGTAGTGTCTTTGATAGTCAGTGAATCAATCAAACGAGTTAAATAAGTAAAAAAGAGAAATAACATCAAGGTGTGTTTTCATATGTTGTGTGTCCACTTATTTTAAATCATATGAATGCTGTATCCTTTTTGGTCTCGATAGCTTCATGTTTTTTTTTTTTTTTTTAGATATCTCTGTTCTTGCTGAAGTCTGAGACGTACACACACTTTGCCCTCTGGCCACATGTACTGTGTCATAGTGAAGGATATATCCATATCTTTGCTCTTCTCAAAGAAAAAATATTAACAAGGCTTTTTGATATGTCCGTTTTTGTCACATTTTAAAGATCTACTTAAAACATTGTAATTCAGTGTGATTATATACATTTGATTATGTTGAGTAACATGCACATGGCTTTACTTCTTTCCAAGTGTGTTGATGTGTTTGCCACACAGAGCTTAGAGCAGGCACATTTGTAGACAGCATGCAGACAACTGTGGAGCATGATGTCATCGTTTTGTGTTTGCCGGGCAACGGGAGTTCTTTTCTTTGGATGATGGCTGCGTTGGGCTCTGCATGTGTGTCCTGTTGCGTCTCAGGATGTGTTTTTCTGTCCTTTGATAATGTGTGTGCTCGAGCAGCGCTGCTGCCCGTCTGACATTCTTGTCCTTTTTGCCTCTAAAAAGGTGGAACACATTATTCACAGACAAGGACACACGCTGAGCAGTCGCCCACCTCTCCTTCAGCCGCACAATGCCTGCTCCCCCCATGCCCATTCATGCCAATTAGTGCCAGTCTGCCTTCCTGTGTCCACTACAGCAGGGCGAGTCACCTTCAGAACACATAACAGTCTCTGTCCTACATTTGGAAGTGTGTAGAAATTAACTTTTTTATGTAAAAGTCAAGCCGGAAATCTATGTTAACTACTAAAATATTCCCTTTCAATAACTGACAACTTGTGAATAAAACTCAGAGGTGTGATGTTTATATCAGAAGGCTGCCTTCTCAGCTTTCATATTGTATTTGTAATAAGCTTGTAAGTGTTGGAGAGGGACAGTTTGTAGACTTAGCAAGCTTCCTTTTACCCTTCTGACCTTTAACTGAAGTGACAAGACGACACTCAGATGATGAATGAAGAACAGCTAAAAAGATTTGTCATTAAATGTATCAGCAGTAAATTAATCAGCGTCCACCATGATAATCCATCACACATTTTCATCTCATTTCAAAGAATTGAAACAAAATTGTATGTTTGTTACCGCTTAGATTTGAAGAGCTTCTGCTTTCTAACTTAAAAAAAAGTATTCTTGGCTTTTAGGCAGATTTTTTCTATGAAAGCCTGAGTTTTAAGAAATTGCAATACCCTTATTCGCAATTTCTTAAACTTTACAGACCAAATCATTTTCCATTACATTGAGAAACTAGTTCTCAGATGTATCAATATTACATGTGGCTGAGTTGCAGACATAAAAGCGACAAGGGTTTTTTAAAGTCTGTAAGTTATCACATTAAGAAATTCAATACAAAAGGTCACATATAATACAAAGTGCACTTAACCAGGGGTTTCTAACACCAATAGCCTGTTGAAAAAATCCCACAGTTGTGAGAAAAGTCCATCCTCTCTGTCTTCTGCCTGCTCCACTTTTCAGAAAATGTGTGCTCAAACAGGTCGTTTGGAGAATTTCCCTTCATTACATCACAAAGGGCAGTAACCCCTCCCCCAGATGGGTGACACTCCCACAGCTAGGTGTTTGTTCTGCCCTCGTAGTCTGTCTTTGCAGCGTAAACGACAGGGCATGGTGCAAGAAACCAGAGCAACATCACATTCCAGAGAGGGGGCGTGGTCAGACACAGCTCATTTACATATTTAAAGGTACAGACACAGAAACAGCCTGTTCTGTGCAGGGCTGACGTAGAGGGGTTTATAGGCATGATCAAATACAAGATCAGAGTGGATTTTTAACAAGAAACTAAAAAGACATGTTGTGGGAACCTCTGAGGCTTATTTAAACGGGTTCAAACGAAGTATTATATGTGACCTTTAATGATTTTAAATATCAAGTTCAAGGTCAAGCTTCATCATCAAGAAAGGACAAACACAGTTGCAAAATATTGAACATATTTTTGATCTACCACCACTCAAAATAAATCAGATTTCTCTTTAATTCATATTTCAGTGACTGGCTTTTTGTTCATACTTTAGAGCCAGGTTGAAGTAACATACAAAAGAGTGAAGGCTGTGTGGGTAGAACAAATGAATGGAGTGTGTAGAGATGAATGAAGTCTGAATTACATATATCTGTCACTTCTATTCAAATCCTTTCTAACTCTCTCCCTTTTCCTCTTTCTCTCTTCAGTTGCCTCCCTGCCTTCCTTTCACTTTTTTTCTCCTTTTTGTGCAGTATCACACATTCCCCAAACAGGATTATATATATACTGCGTTTGAATATTGTTGTGTTCAAGTGAATAGCTTCCCTTGAATAACTGTGTTGGACATTTGCCTAAACAGTATGTGTCTGAATGTCATTCATGGCTGCTATTGTTAGTATGTTTGTGAGCGTGTGAATGCATGCATAGTGAAGAGGTGAGAGAGGGTTGGGTTCATGTGTGTGTGTATGCATGTCTGCAATATTTACGCATTTGTGTGTCTGCATGTGTTTGTACTCAGCAGGATTATACAGCAATAGAGGAGCTTAGCAGTGATTTGCCCATCCATTCCAGTCCCTCCCTAATCCTGCACAAATACACACATATACACAACTTCTTTATGTGTTTGTGTGTGTGTGTGTGTGTGTGTGTGTGTGTGTGTGTGTGTGTGACTAGGAGGGATCTAATAGTGTGTGTGGATTAGTCGGTTTGTGAATGGGATGTGGCTTGGGCTGAAGTGGCACACTGCACTGCCAGAGAGTTAACACAGCCTGGCAGAGAACAGGGAGAGGTGAAGGGGTTTTGAAAAGGGAGATGTTGGTGAACGTGGCACGGTTCTGAAGTCGCTGCTAACATGATTATATAATGATTACAAAAGGTTATCAATATAAGGAGCACATGACTGTGATATGATTTAGATGTTTTAAAGAGGATGTTCAGACTCAAACCTGGGCTTGCAGTCATCTTCAGTGTGTGTGTGTGTGTGTGTGTGTGTGTGTGTGTGTGTGTGTGTGTGTGTGTGTGTGTGTGTGTGTGTGTGTGTGTGTGTGTGTGTGTGTGTGTGTGTGTGTGTGTGTGTGTGTGTGTGTGTGTGTGTGTGTGTGGAGACACACACACACAGGCATACAGGCACTCACACACAAAGATGGAATAACAAGAGAGATGAGACAGAGACAAACAGGTGAAATAGATGTAAAAAGCGTGTGTATGAAAGGCGGTGGGGGGGATTCTGTCGTCGTAACCAGTGTTTGTGTGTGAAGTTTGCGGGGGTGACGGAGAGAGCAAGAGAGTCTGTGTGGGTGAGAGAGAGAGAGAGGGAGAGAAGTCTCTGATATGTATATAGCTGTGTGAGTATGTTTGTGTGTGTGTGTGTGTGTGTGTGTGTGTGTGTGTATATATAGAAGCTTTTGATTAGTTTCCTTAGTGACTGGCTCTGACTGCAACTGTGCTCTGCTCTGCACAAAGACAGAAGAAATGAACGACGAAGAGTAGAGAAGAGGAGGGTTTTCTGAGGAAATATAACTGCTCTTACATTGATTCTAAATTTAAGCTTTCACTTTTACTAAGACCTGACATAGCACGACTCTGAAAGCACCAGAAAGCAGAAAATTACAAGATTTATTTTCATATTTTTTCCTTGTTATACGTCAGCAAAATTGCTGGTGTTTCCACGAATAAATCACTTGAACTGATAGACTAACAAAAAAAAGGATGGAATATGTGCATTCAAATACACCTCACAAGCGTATCATGAATGCATTAAATAGCTAGAGACCTCGGTGAGTTCATGCAGAGATGTTAATCAAGAGAAGTTGACAGGTTTATGAAGAGCTGGTTGGGTTCAATGTAAAACATGCAATGTAAAACATGCATTTTGCAAGAAGCAGTGACACTTCATATTGGCCAATTATGACAGAAATGGGATAGTCTATAAATAATATATTGGTCTCTTGCTGTAGTTACATCCTTCCAAAAACAGGTTTCCTGGTCAAAGTGGTGAGACAACAGCAAAAATGTGAAGAAACTTGATCTTTTATGTGAAGTCTATGGGTTTGGGTTTTTGAGACAGAAGGGAAGGTTTGTGTGGTATCGGAGTCGGTTGAAGGGCGTTGACGTGTGGCCGCTTAAGCTGGACCGAGAGAAGTTTCAGATGAAGGGACAGACAAGCTGAAAAATACATTTCACATACAGAAGAAATTACCATCTAAAATATTTGAAATCCCTCGAAACCATGTCTCTCTTTCCTCCTCTCTTTTAGCTTGTCGTACACCCCCACTTTCTCTCTCTCTCTCTCTCTCTGCTCCTTTGCTTTCACTCGACAACAGATTGTACACAAACCCACACAGATGAATTATGATTAAATGCCGAGAGGCTTCAATTAGCTGCCAAGGCAACAGGTTAGAATTTGCTTCGCTGTTGAGGTCACCTGATAAAAAAAAAAAACAGATATGACTGCCAAACAGTCTGGGTTCCTCAGTCTCTGCTGATTGGATTTTCTGTCTGTGTCTTGTATATTAAGTTTTCTTATCTCCATCTCTTCTTTACATATGTCCTTATATAGCTCCATCCTGGTGTCTTAATTCACCTTTTTTTTTTAGATGGTTTTCCTTTTTAGTGGAATAGTGATAGTGTAGTAATTGTCTTTTTGCTATTTAGGAACGACACACCCTTTATAATGTTATAGCCTTTAACAGGGCAGTTATAACATCCAGAATTTTATTGAAGATGTTAGATGGAAATAGTTCATCGTTTTTTTATAAACACAGGAGGATTTTTTTGGGTGTGTGCTCCAGCATTAGCTAAATTTGAAGTATATCTGTCATTTTAACAACAATGCCTTCAAACAGAAAACAAATCAGACAATGAAACCTCTCTAACTTAAAGTTCACAAATTAGGAGGTACGCCATAGCAGCTCCAGTGTATTGCGTGATCAACAAATGATGTCAAAAAATATCTGAAAAAGGATTCTAAATGCCTTTCAAAGTTCACTAAAAAAAAAAAAAAAAAAAGATTTCTACTTTAAATCCCCCAGACAAGACTGGATATGTTCTGTATGATTTCAGTTGCCTTCCCGCACATTTACAACAAACTCTGAAAAGCCTCCCCTGCACTGCAATAGTGAAACACTCCATGAATAAACGATGCTGAATGCCAGGACTGATATCAAGCTGACAGGAAGAGCGACCAACACAAACAGGATGTGTTCTTAGTGCATGTTTAGATCCATAGGGTCTAGTGGGAATTACTACAATCCTGCATATCTGTGTGTGAATGTGCGTCTGCGTGGTTCTGTGTGTGTTAACATCTTCTGAAGAGCGAGTGCTCACATCTTGCCTGTGCGTGCTGCATCTCTTAGCATTGAGGAGCACATTTCATCTATATTTACTTCCAAATGGTGTTTTAACTAGGTCAGCTAACTAACAGAAATAGACCGCTGTAGACGTGCAGTGAGGAAATCAGTGATGACATCTAGTGGTAGAATGCAGGAAGTGCAGCCTATGTAAATACTGTATGTAAATATTGCAAAAATTAGATGTATGATCTAATATAAGTGTCTCTGTCTTTCATTAAGTCAGAACTGTATGTTTTAGGAGACATGTGCTTAATTTGTTTGTTTGCATAATTTAGAGTTGCACCACTGAGTGCATTAAGTTGTGTTGGTTGTTGAAAAATGTATTTTCTTTAAATATTTACATCTGTGGATGATACAAGTAACCATGAAACAATTTGTTAAGTTATCAAATTCCTGTTTATCGACCAGTGCTGAAACTGTCTTGTTAAGATTTGGAAGTTTGATTATGTTTTGAGTTCAAATATGTATTTAACAAACTGAGTTTGAGACTGTTGATTTGATTTAAAAACATGTTCAATCAATTCACTCACACTCAGGAAAACATTGATTTAATTTGTGCTATCGTTTGACTTTTTTTTAAGGTCAAATTGTATAATTGAATCACAAAAAAAGGACGCAGTTATCATAGTTTCAGCCATTTCTACACACGTCTGTACAACTATGTGTCACTCTTCATGTTCTCTCTCTCTCTCTCTAATCTCGACTGCTCACTCCCTCCCTCCTTCTTTATCCCTCCAACACTCCCCCTCTCTGCCCTTCTCACTGAAACAACCTCCCTCTCTCCCTCCCTCTCTCTCTCTCCCTCCCTCTCTCCCTCTCTCTCTCTCTCCCTCCCTCTCTCCCTCTCTCTCTCTCTCCCCCCCCCCCCCCCCCTCTCTCTCTCTCTCTCTCTCTCTCGCTCTCTCTCTTTCTCTCGTTCTCTTTTCAATGCTTGTAAGCGCTCTCTGGGCGTGCAGCCAGCTGGAGTGTGTGTGTTTTTTGAATGAATACCTGATGAAGTTGGCCGAGTGAACCGTGGGAGGGGCCCGGGAGTGTGCGTGTATGTGTGTGTGCGCGTGTATGTGTGTGTACGGCAGACAGTGTGAGAGCTCTGGCTCGCGTTCAGCCCCTTGCATAATACACGTTGGAGCTCTGCATGCGGGACTCCCTCCCTGTGGGCGTGTGCTAGTGTAGGCTACCAAATTGAGTGTGTGTGTGTGTGTGTGTGTGTGTGTGTGTGTGTGTGTGTGTGTGTGTGTGTGTGTGTGTGTGTGTGTGTGTGTGTGTGTGTGTGTGTGTGTGTGTGTGTGTGTGTGTGTGTGTGTGTGTGTGTGTGTGTGTGTGTGTGTGAGATCACCTGAGAGCTGTGTATCAGTGGTATGGGTTCTTCTTGCCTCGCTGTCAAGATTTAGGAGGAACTGTGTGCTGGCTGTGAGAGTTTGGAAGGCGGGGGGGGAGAAAGGGTAGGAGCAGTTTGTAGCACACTGAATCTACTCAGGATTTCAGCTCAGGGTGGGGGGGGGGGGACTCCTCAGGGTGCTTAGCGAGGCACACAGTGGAGAGAAGTTAAGGGAGGAAAGGAATGAGAGAGGAGAGAGAGGGAGCATGCTGCAGAAGTGGGCTACTCCTGCTACCCTGGTGAGTACAGTTCACATAGTTTTTGCTTTGAATGAAGTGTGTGTGGGAGCCGGAGAGAGTAAGCGTGTGTGTGCGTGTGTGTGTGCGTCCTGAAAGCTTGTCTTGTTCTATCACATTATGCCATTCGTAAGTGCGTACTGCGTCTGCCCTACTTTTCCTGCCATCGTCATAGCTTATTTCTCACATTCGGTGGCGTTCTAAAGTATTTCCTCTGCCTGCTTCTCTTTTTTTTTTGTACTTCCTTTTTTCTTCACACATTTCTCTCATTCCTCTCAGGCTCCCCCTTTTCTGTCTGTCTGTCTACCTCCCCCTCCCTCCCTCCCTCCACCCGCCCCAACCTCAGGGTTGTCGAGGGGTGAGAAAGTGCAAGTCATGCAACACTGCCTGAATTGTTTGTTTTTAAAAGTGTCTCTCTAATTTGTTTTCTCTCACAGTCATTTGTTTCTCTCCATCTCCGTATCTCTGTGTTTGTGTAACTCTTAAACACTCTCTCACTCACTCACTCGATCACTCTTGCTTGTCCTTTTTCCTCCACTCCCTCTCTCTTCTTGCCTCATCCCCTGCTTCTCTAACTTCCCGTCTCCATCTGTCCTCCATTACTCCCTCACTGTCTGACCATACTCCCATGTGTGCGTGTGTTTGTTGTTGTTTGTGTGTAGTGGAGAGTGGCAGCCTTGTCAGAGTTCCCAGTCTGGCAAGGGTCCCTGTGATGTGCACACACACACACACACACACACACATACACACACACACGCACACACACACACACACACACACACGCACACACGCACACACACACATACACACACACACACACACACACACACACACACACACACACACACACACACACACACACACACACACACACGCACAAATGCACGTATGCAAACACACACACACCCACACTAATGAAAAACCACAGAGAGGAAGAAAAAGAGAAGAGAGAAGTATAAGCCTGCAGCAACACTGTACTTTCCAGTTGAACTAAATTTAGAAGTGAGATAACACATCACGTTGGACTTATCCCTTTGATCATGATTATGACTAGGCGATCACACACACACACACACACACACACAGAGTTAGCTTCAACAGAATTATGCAGCACATTTGCACCAGTCTTGATATTGATGTAGCATTTAGCTTCATGGTTATGCAGACAAAACAGTGACATGTTGGTTCATCGATGGCTAAAGAACGCAGGGTTGTGTGTGTGTATAATTATCTGGTGCATCACAAGACACAAGGCAGCGTATTGTGTAACCTGCTGTCTGTGTTTGGCATGTTGGGATGTTTCACGCTCACATGCTCAGACTGAGATCCTGCTTTGCTGATAGAAAATATTGGCCTCTTGATGTTTCTACAAAAACTTTAAAGAAGCCAAAACATTTCCAGATTCCCTTACACAAAGCCTGTTTACTATAAATCTCACTACAGGATGTTGATATCACAAAGCAGTGCAGTGTTTCCTCTAGGTTTACAGCTTTGGGGGGGTGGGGGGTGCGGGAAGACAGACGCCGACACAAACACTTGAAGGAATCTTGGTGTTCATGTGTTACTTTTAATGACAGCTGTCCTGTTCTATAGGAAAGGTATCCTTAAATGACTTATTTCCCTGATTTCCGACTCTATACCCTATACTATCCCTACTATAAAGACACAAAAGCCCAAAAGTAAACTGCTTTTTACTTTTTTTTTATTATTTTCTTTTTTATTTAAATTAGCTTTTTTTTAAATTACTTCCCAGCCAAGAGTAAAATTCTGTGTGAAGTCATGGTGAGCTGATGGACAGGAGGTAATAGTCAGGAGTGAGCAAGTAGCTGGGGCTGATGGCACTTATATCATGCAACCCATGGGAACTTCAGGCAGATTATGAAACTGCTTCATACTCTTTTCTCTACTATGAATATGTCCAATTATACAAAGTATTTATATAAAAGCAAAAAGTAGACATTTAAGGCGCCATCTTTGATTTCTGCAGCATCTTGTATACATCATGTCTTGCCTCCTGACCCCCCAAAAAGTTTGTTTTAAACATTTTCCCCTGCAGCATTTACTATGTCCCAAACATCAGACAGTTTGAGTATGTTATAATTCATCTCTATGTTTTCTTCATGTAAAACATAATGTTCAGCTGTACCATATAATGGACCTGATTTTATTTGTGCGTTTTTCTGTTTGTATGTCAAAGAATGACACATACACACCCCCACTGGGTTTTTTTACCGTAGAAGGAGAGTAGTGTGTATACTGCACGACTGAATGATTCAGGTTACTGACTCACACACATTGTTTGCTCACTGTTACTTGTGTCCCAGACAACACACACACACACACACACACACACACACACACACACACACACACACACACACACACACACACACACACACACACACACATACACACACACTCGGTACTTTGGTAAGGTCGGTCATTGTATTTGTGAATGTGTGTGAGAGTGAGTGAGAGAGACTCAAGCACATGGAGGACAGACAGCTCTGGTTACAGGTCATCTGATACACACACACACACATACACACACACACACACACACACACACACACACACACACACACACACACACACACACACACACACACACACACACACACACACACACACACACACACACACACACACACACACCCACATACAAGCTGCAACTCAGCAAGATCCAGGTGACTTAGCTTTTCAGTGAATGTGTGTTTGAGTGTCAGTTTCAGTGAAGAAATACTCTCTCTTTTGGCAATGTAGGTCACTTGTGCTGGTCTCTCTCTCTCCTACTCTCTCATTATGTCCTGAGCATGTCTTCCCTCTTAAATTCCCTCTTATGTTGCTTTCTGCCTCTTTTTCCCTCTTATATTGATCCGCCTTGGAATTTTTATTCATTGATTGTTGCTGCCTTTTCTTTTTCTTTTTTTAAAAGTCCACTTTTTGGATTTCATTAAGATACTGTAGGACAGTGGATAGAGTAAAGAGAGAGTGGGGGAATAACATGAAGGAAAGGAGCCACAGGTCAGAAGAATACCTGGCTCAGTTATTATAAGTGTTACTGTACCGTAAAGCTCAGCAGCTGCAGACTACCATACAATATAAACTATATATTTCTAAATGCATATTAGATTTTTTCTTGAATTCTCAGACACCTTTTATCACATGCCAGTGTTGATCTGTCAGAAGCGACTTGCCTCTCTCTGATAAAAGCTCTCATCAATGGCAGCCTGACAGATCTGCTGCTGGATGTACACACACAGCAGCGTTTGATGTGACAGCTGATATGAAATGTCTCTAATCTGAGAGCGCTCATACACATACAACATTACTTTTATCTCAAAGTGTTAATTTGAGCACATGTTTGTTAAATTCAAACAAAAGACTTTGCCTTTGTTTTTTCTTTTCAATCTATCTACAGTGACTGACTTCATGACGCAGCATGAGCTGTAGGTGTGGTGCAGGGTGGATGCCAGGAGAGAAGAAGCATAGACATATGGAGACAGTAGATAAAGAACACAAAACCATTAGAGGGAAGAATGATAATTGAGAAAGGAGTTATAAAGGAGGAGAGGAGTAGGAGAAGATTGGAGTGGAGGTAGACTGAAGGAGGGAGAGGCGGAGAAGATTGCATCTCACAGATCTACAGCACTTCTGAGCACACCTCTGAGTCATGCCTGCTTGAGTGAGCAGATGGTGTGTAGAAGAGAAAGCATGCATGCTCTAACTATAAAACAAAACCCGCAGGTTGCTCTAGTACAGTATGTGCATATGTGTTTGCGTGCGTTTCCTCCTACTCCTGTTTCAGAAGTGTGGTAGTATGGCACTGTGACATTTTAAAGTCACATGAATCTGCTTGAGAAGCAAGGCACCCTTTGAACCTACAGAAAACACACACAGGCAAACACACACACAGTGGGTGCAATTCATATTGAACCAAAGGACTAGTAAACACGCCTCAGGACATTTCAGAGGTGTTGACCCAGTCAATTTGGATTAAAGTTCAGATCTCTGGTGGCTTTGCAGAGACAAAGATCAGAGTCATCACTGACACAAGGGGCTGTGTGTATGAGTCTAATAAGGGTAAAGTTAGCAACCATTGTGGTCATGTGTTCAGTGATGTCACCAGAACAGTTACATGAATGTCTTTTGTATGCTTTAAAAATCACTCCGCTCCATGTCTGGAGATTCTTAGTGTGCCCAATGAACGATAATAAACGCCTCAATGTTATGTAATCATGTTGAACAAGAGGCTTCTGTTGCTCTGATAAGATAGCTCAACTACAGTATGAAGATAAGTTCCCCTTGTTTGCACGGCAGAGCAAGATATGAAGCCAACTTATAATCACTAATTCTTGTTTGAAGACTGATTGGTTATTGGCTGCCTTAGACTTAAACAGCATTAGTGTGTCATTAGTGTCTTCTTGATAATAATTAAATGACTTTTAAAGAGGACTTCTACAGTATAAGATAGATTTCACATCTTTTAGGTGGAAGGAAGCTTTGCCAAAAAGTAATTATGATTATTTTTTTCAGACTTAAAGTTCATATGTGTCTTATGTTTATTTAGATAATTGCATCATTTGTTATCACATTGCAGAAGTGCTCTTTTTAGTTCTTCAGGTTGAAGTATGCAAATGTTAACCTACTGGCATTGCAAACTTTAAACTGAGGCGATAACTTGTCATATCTTGTATTGCATTGTGTGTGTTGTTGCTGCAGGAGAGCTCTGCTTGCTGTGCATATTTTGCACAAGTTTGAAGTGCGTTAGTCAACTGATACTCGGCCCACTTTCAAGTGTGCAAATGTGACGTCTTTAAGTTTCACAAACACATGAGCAAAGTGTTCGTGCTTTAGTGCACTCAGGGTGCATTGTGTCAAGAAAAGAACGCCTGTCAGCATAATTGAATATACCCAGGTGTCAGTGTTTGAGTAAGCAAGAAGGTGTGTGTAGGCATATGTGGATGAGTGTGTGTTGTTGTGTGTGTGTGTGTGTGTGTATGTGTGTGCTAGAAATGCTTCTACATTATTTATGTGATTCACACCCAGCTCACCATCTTTTACAGCAGGGGGTCTTCGCTAACAGATGGCACACATACAGTTGGTACACACTCACACAGTATATTGGGAACAGCACAGACTTTTCATCAAAGGTTTAAGTACAGCAGATGCTGGAAACTTGAAATTGTTTTTATTATTGCTGTTATTGGTTCACATTTCTTAAACTGCTTAGATTATTGTCATTGCTTACTCTGCTTCAGTTCTTTTGCTCACCCACTCTTAGGTAACAAAAACATCATAAACTAGCAAACTCGAAGACGTACACTACAACACTAGACATGTTTCATTTAAAGGCTTTATATGTGATTTTTCACACTTAAATGTAATATAAATCAAGTATCTCCTCTGAAAATAACTCTGTGAGTCATGACTGTCTACAATGGGTGTAACACCCGAGTCCCACTGTCTGTGATGTTTTCAAAGTTTTCAGAGTCCTATCTTCAGTTTGTTTACATCGCCCGGACGGCCGGCTGACTCCTCCCCTCGTGTATAAAAGTTGTTTAATTGAGGGACTAGAGAAAAGAAGAATAACATACTGTACTCACTGCTTAACTGTGTTTCTAGATCACGCTCATTTCAGGGAAATTTACATGCAGTGTGAAGATACGAGCATAATAAAGATCACTAGCATTAGCATGCTAACACAACAATGCAGCGCGAGTTGTTTTGGTTTCATGCTGGTGCTCAAGGGCGACATCTGCTTGATCAAAAAAATCACATATAAAGCCTTTAAGCCTTTTTTACAGATTTTCCTTTTTTTTTTCTCCAACTTCTTCACATGTAGTCCGTCCATTTTCAAATTTGACTCGTGATATTTTTACAAATACAAATTACAGAATCCATATATGACACTGCTCATAATTCTGTCACAGTTCATTTTGTTCTCTAATGGCCTACTTCATTTGAAATGGCTCTACTGTAGTGACCAATTTATGTCCATTTCTCACTCATCACCTCTTTGTTATTCCCCCCAGCAGGCTCAACAGCATTTCACTTCAAGGGGATGCTGCAAGCTTTTACTTGTCGCATGGAGACATTTTGTTAGCTTTTGTAGGCAACTGTTGTTTTTTTTTGTTTCTTTTAGTTATTTGACGATCTCCTTAACATCTTGTTGCATCTCATGGCTTCTCGTCCTTCAGAACATCATTGTTCCCTTGAAATACTTTAGTTGAATCTTTAGGTGCTATTAGTTATCTTGGCGGTGAGTGTACTTGTGTTTGTCCAAGGCCTAGTTTTTGTTATGAAGCTGTTTGTTGGGTTCTTGAGTTTGTTGATGCAGGGTGTCGTTGCTTGTTTGTTAAAGTTGATGGAGGAGATGTAAAGGGCAACAGTTTCTGGATACGTGTTGGTCTTTGAACTGATTTGGCATGTTTTGGGTGCAGTATGTGATCGAGAGTACTTTAACTTACAAAAATTATAACTGAAAAATGATGAACAGCAGAATTAATTACTGAAACCAATAGCTGATGAATTTGTGCATTTTTAGTGAGTAGCATTATTTAAGGACTGTTCTGTCTTTACGGTTTGCTGTGTTGGTTAATTAAAGTGGCAGCCCAAAAGCCTAACTTTTGTATTTACATATTTATCTGTTTTAAATCCATAACTTTCCCCTAATGCTCCTCCTCTCTCTCTTTCTGTCCCACAGGATTGTGCTGGGTGCCGGCAGGCTTGCTTTTGCAGGGAAATGATTCCACATGAAGTGCGACGCACTCGGCCCCCTGTCGTCCTCGGCGGCAGCACTAGCAGGTGTGATGTCGTGAGTCTCTCCCCTACCACACTGAGCTCACCCTTCAGCCACTGAAGACCCCTGGACCAAAGACTGCCCTACCCCTGCCCCCTTACCGCCTCCCTCTCAATAACCTTCATCTCCATCTTTAATCCTTTCTCACCTGCTTGTTAGGGCCTGGATTTTCTTTGAGATCTGAAAAGACCTGATTCAAAGACCTTGACTGTACTGGATAGAGGGTGAAATAGAAGAAAAAAACATTGGCACAGTTAATTCATAGTAAATCAGATTGACATACAAGAAAGACCAGCAAAAGTGAGAAAAGGAGACAAGGAAAGTAAAACAGAAAGGCACCAAAAATAGAGAAAAGGCTATAGAAGTGCAAAAGTTAAGGAAAGATTAAGAAAGCACAGTTGAGGGAAGTCAGCATGAAGTCCAACCAGGAACGCAGTAATGAGTGTTTGCCCCCAAAGAAGAGGGAGCTGCCCTCTAGTACATTAGCATCTGAAAATCGCTCACCCACAATACCACCTGCCAGTGACAGCCAGCGCTCAGAGAACTTGGCGTGGCTTGCCAGTGTGGCTGGTGGGAATGAAAGTGGTGTGGGTGGACACAGTAGCTCCAGTCAATCTGATGGAGCCCAGTATAAATCCTTCTTCTCTACATCAGACTCTTCATCCTCTTCTTCATCACTGAGGCTAGTCTCATCTCTTCCGACAGTGTACACATCCCCCCTGTCACAGACCACAGTTGGAGGAACTGTCCATTACGCCCAACTGCCTCCCAACCTGCAGTTCATAGCCTCACCCTACCCCACCCCATATGCAGGCTACATCTCCCCTCAACTGCTTCCACCTCCTCCCCCACCTCCACCCCTTTCCTCTTCTTCCTCCTCTTTCGCCACGCAGAGATCATCACATATGGAGACGGTCCTTGCTCCTTCACAGGCCTCCAAACATGACCAGCAGAGAGCATGCATAGGGCGTACCTCCATGCCTCCTCCCCCCACAGATCCTGCCCCTCACCACGCTCAAATGTCGACCTCCCCAAGGACTGTTCCGTCGCATCATTACCAAGGAGGTGTTCATCTTTCTCCCGGTGCTGTGCACGCCCACCACTCTTTGGGACATGGCTTGTCCCAGGTTGTGGTGCAGTATATGGACGGGCCTGCAAGGAAAGAGGAAGGTGGCTCCAGACCCAGAGAGCTTCACAACGGAGAGCTGGAAAGGGGTCGGCGGTTTGGAGCGTCCCCCGAGTCCGGCCTCTCCAAATCGGGGAGCAGATCACGGGAGTCTGCCTCTTCTTTGACCTCCTACGAGGCCCACCAGCTGGTTCTACCATCAGACTACTCTCCTCATGATCCCTCAGGGTTGAGAACATCCGTTATGCTAATGCCCAACAGCCACGTAGACCACCAGCTGGTATCGTCAAGACCCAGCCCAGATAAACGTTTTACCTCGGCCCCTGCACATCTGGAGAAAGGGGGCATCCTTCTGGGCAAACCTGTTCATCGAACGCCAACCCCCTCCAGCACCACCTCCTCTTTTACGTTTCCAACGCCATTGAGTGTCAACAGTCTTAAAGCTGCTGCCAGCACTCTGTCACCCCAGACCGTTATTCAGACTACTCACAGTGCTACAGAGTCTCTATCCATGGGCCTTTCCGCCACTAGTATCTACCCACAGCCACCCATCATTGGTTACATTGCAGGGAGCAGTGGGGGCCAGCATACACCAATTAGCTACCACACCAGCCTACAACAACACTTACTCATTCCTGGCGCCCAACCGGTGATTATCCCTGTAAGTGGGGGTGGAGTTACCACATTGGAACCAGTAACATCATCCACCCAGGCTGCACCGTTTCCCACCACACTCCCACACACTTACATTGCCGCCACTGCTCCCAAAGGAGAAACTCTGGAAACCCACAGTGGCTCGTACCACCAAGCCGCTTCAGGTGCAGTGGTCCAAGCCCAGCTTCACCTTCCCCTTGTTCCCGCACCGCCGGGGCTGGCTGCTCCTTCAGCTCCTCCTCAAACATCGAGTACAGCGGCGCCCCCATCACTGCCCCCGTATTTCATCAAGGGTTCCATCATCCAGCTGGCTGATGGGGAACTTAAACGTGTGGAGGATCTGAAGACCGAGGACTTCATCCAGAGCGCCGAGATCAGCAGTGACCTGAAGATCGACTCGTCCACGGTGGAGCGCATCGAAGGGAGCCACTCCTCATCCAACTTTGCTGTGGTTCAGTTTTCTGTTGGTGAGCACCGTGCACAGGTGAGAAACACGGAGCAATTTTGATTGAAGGTATCCCTCATCATTTTGGCCTTAGATGTTGTTGGTCAATGTATTTAACTTTAGATGCTATCGCTATCATGGCTGTGAATAAGCGAGGAGCAAAAGCCAAGGGCAGATTAGCTTAGCTTAGCATTAAAAGAGAGTTTCAATATATGAAATAGATCTACTTACTTTGGCAAAGCTCACTTGAAAGTAATGTTTAATCTCCTATTCTCAATGAATGAGAAATAAAAATCAATTTGTGTTTTTCCAGGGGCTCATGCTTGAAACCTTCGAGCAATAACTTCCTTTTTATTTTTTTTATTTTGCAGAACTTGTTTTTTCTTAACTTTATAAGTTACTGAAACAGCTATAGTCGGTGCAGGGTATTTCCCAACAAAGAAGATGATCTGTTATTGCCATGCTTTTGTTACACAGCCATGAGATTGGTATTTTTCAACTCTCTGCAAAAGCGTACAATGATTCTTTAAATGCTCTTGATCGTATTGGTGGTCCACAGTCTGTGATGCTAATTATCGGGACTCATTATAGTGACTGTGCTGGAATCTTTAGATTAATAGTTATAATTGGTTATATAATATGAAACACGTTTTTACAGTCCTTTCTAAATATCTAAGTTTAATGCAGTGCCAAGATTGTAGGCCTGGTTGTGGTTGCGCGAGTGAACGATGACTGTTAATGAGATCTCTTACAAGGCTCTCATGTATAGGCGTCTCTTATACTGTAGGTGGTGTTATTAATCTTAAATGACATGTGTTGAGCTGCTTGCTTATTAATGAATATAATGGTGATTCTCATGGGACTATGCTATTTCCTCTGTGATTAAGTTCAATGTACCACGATGGCAGTCATGTAACTTACATGTTCTGATGATGAGCTTCAAAGGGGTTCAAAGTGTTGAGTATTTGATCTTTTCATCTGGTTTCATTTCAATTATTCAGTAAATCTATAGGAACATGCGTTGCACACGCATTCCTACTGCTGCACGTAGTGCTTTGCAAAGTTTAGCATTTTGATTATGTTTTTTTAAAGGTAATAAATGCGTCCTTGTGAAATAACTAAAGCACAGTAGTAATTGCAATAATTGCTCAGGGTTCATATAGTCACATACAACTATCTGTTTTAGAACTCAGCAATCTCTTCAATCTTGAGGAAGCATCTACTTCCATGCATCAATATGTCCTTCTGTTTCCTGACTCCAGTTCTTTGTAACTCCTTCAAACACACTTACACACATTAATATTCTTACAAACTCACCCTTCACGCTGTCTTTGCGGGTGTGCGTTAAAACCAGTCAATCTATTTCATCTGTCCAAGCTGTGACTCGTCCACCCACACAGCACATCTCTAGCCATCTCTCCCGCCCCCGGCTGCTCTTTGATACTATACCCCACAAAACCTGACAATTTTTCAAAGACTTATCTCTCTGTCTCTCTTGTACTCCATCAGTGGTTCTTGCGGTGGTAGCAGCTTTGAGTCCACACTCAGAGGACTCACTGAGAAGTCAAAAATTATATAATACTGGAGGGAAAAATATTGCTTGACGTTTGCTTTGAGAGGGTGTGTGATACATCTTACACTTGAATCGTTCTTGACAATGTTCTCTCTCTTTCACTTTTTTCCTCACTCCTCTTCTTGCTCAACCCTCTTCCTTTGTAAAAATTGCCTTTTCATCTCCATCTATGTAGCTTCCTCCAATCCTACCTTGTCATTCTCTCTGCAATATTTCAGATCATCTTTCACTTCTTTCACCTGAGATTTATTATCTCTCTTGCTTCCCTCCCTTAATTTATCAAGGGGTAAATTGATTCATCCTGACATTTCACCATCATGCTACACATCCGAATGATAGTGCAGATCCAAATCAGTGCTAAAAGTACAGGGTTAAATCTAAAAGTAATCCAGAATTGATATTCATCTACTTATGTTTTGCCAACAATATCCAACTCTTCCTCTCACACCAATCAGAGTTATTAAATAATTTTCTGGTCGAATAAAAAAAAAACCCACGTCTCAAAACTTCTCTCATTCAGCTAAATATAGATAAAAACCAACCATCATGTGATTTCAGACGAGCAGCAATCTCTCTGTCCTTGTTTGTGAAAAAAGAGGTGTGTGTATATAAACATTTATGAATTATTGTTGAGTATTTGGTATAGGAAGTGTTTGTTCTATTTCAGGCCTGTAACTTTTGATCCCAGTTTTGTCAAATGACAGGCAGTCCCACCCATTTAATCACTTATATTGTGTTATACACAATGGCTCTTTGAATAATGTTTTAATCAAATCAAGCAATATCTAAATAAGAAGGTTGTTGGCATGAGTATGCACTGCAGTGGTGAGGACGGTCACCTTACAGCTATAGGTCAAAGCAAGAAGGTTCTGGTTTTGAACCCTTCCTTTAGCATGTTCTCCCTGTACTGGGTTCTCTTTGGGATGGGAAACCTTCCACAGTCTGAATAAATGCTAGTTTGTCTAAAAGGTAATGCCTCTTGTGCATGTGCATGTTTTCATGTCTCTGTGTCAGTCCTGTGATTGACTGTGACCATAGACTGTATAACAAAATGCACAACATGACAGCACTCGAAAAGTGAAGCCAAAACATTTGGGCGCCTCCCTTTGGACTGGCAGCTTTGAGAGGAAACATAACCAACACTAACAAAACTGTCATTGAACTTTTTATAACTATGAGTGTCCACTTTAAACTGAAACAAGAATCTGTTATGCCGTGGACTCTACTGACCTAAGGATGTTGTTTTTTTTAAGGTTATTGTGTGTTTTGGATATGGGCTTGGCAGCACATCAATATCACGGCTCCAGCAGCCATGCTGTTCCTCACAGACTGGCTCCAAATGCACAAGATGTTAATGCCTGCAGTGGGGGTATATTGGCTTCACTTGTGTAAAAATGAAGGAGTTAGAGACTTGATCTTTATTTTCAGTCAATGAGAGGGGACCTGTTCGTGGTATAAACCTTCCCTGATCCTCGAATGATAAGGGTAATTGATGTGGATAAGTGATGGTTGGGAGTTTATTAAGTTCAACCAAAGCCATTTAAACCAGTGAGCCACTGTAATTTTCTTCAAAAAAATAATCACTGAGAATTTTCTTGTACACTTCCTTGCTGCTTTTCTGGTGCCAAATATAATATTTAGTAGAAAAACAAACATGTATGTGGTGTTCATGTGTATTTGTGTATTTGTGTTGATGACTCCTTCTACCGTTTACATCTCCAGGTGAGTGTGGAGGTCTTGGTGGAGTACCCCTTCTTCGTCTTTGGCCAAGGCTGGTCCTCATGCTGCCCCGACCGGACCACCCAGCTCCTTGAGCTTCCCTGCACCAAGCTTTCTGTGGGCGATGTTTGTATTTCACTCACACTCAAGAACCTGAGGAACGGATCTCTAAAGAAGACTCAACCCGTGGAGCTGCCCCCACCTGCCTCCGTCCTGGCCTCTAGCCACGGGCACCTCAAACCCCACCGAGCTGGATCAGACGCTCCCCAAAGCTGCAGTGGAGGAAGCTTCAGGCACTGCGAGCGGGAGAACGGCATCAGCCAGAGGGGGAAAGGTGGAAGTGGAAATGGCAATGGGAGAGTTGGGGGCAAGAATGTGGAAAATGGTGATCTTAAGGCAGAAGCCGGCCCTAGTAAACCTTCAGGAAGCAGGAAAAGGAGATGGTCTGCCCCTGAAGGTCGAAAAGTCGAAAAAACTGAGGAGGAACCACCTTTGACCCTGCCCAAACCTTCCTTCATCTCTCGTGAGGTGAAAGTCAGCATTGAGGGAAGGTCAAATATTGGCAAGTGAAGGCCAGCAGGACATAAATGACCATTGGAACTTGGAAATAAAAAACATCAATGGATTCTACAAAAAATGAATGCCCACATTAATGTCTCATTTGTTTTGGTTTCAAAGTTTTCTGTTTTTATTTTTCTATCTTAAATACTGTACTGTAGAGGTTAACGTACCCTACTCGGTGTCACCTTACATTAAGTCCATGTACTTTATAACACATTTTTATCGTTAGGTTTGATATCACACAAGCAATTAGTGCTGATTTGGAAGTTTTCATGAGAAAAGAGATTTGTGTTTTTAATGTTTAGAGTTGGCTGTGCGGCACACTCGTGCAATGCTTGATGGCTCTTCTTGGCTGGCTACACATAATTTATATTGCTAATTTAATTAGCACACAATTAGCTGTTATCCCTGTCTCGACGAAAAATACTTTCCCCCAACTTGTTGACTCACAAGAAATGATGCAATGTCAGCTGAGCCTGGGCATGAAGGATTTGTGGGAAAATCATTAAAGAAAATTCTAAATCAGACTTAGGGTTGGAAGAAAAATAATTCTTCTTGTCTAAAGTATAAAAGAATCAATTGTTGCAGTGTCATCAGGGTGTGCCAGACATTTAAACCTTGCCAGTGAGGTCATCAGGTGGTGCCCCGTGTGCCCAACAATAGAAGGATAACAACACTCACTCTGTTCAGCTTAATTACAGTTTCATTTTGCATTTTATTTTTTCTCCTTAACCCTTCATCCTCTATCTCTTCAGATAGTTGTTTTCAATGATTGTCAAAAAAAAAAACTTTAATCAGGGGTCATTTAGTCCAAGAATGAACCTATATGTTGGTCAATGTTCATGTAAAAAAAATGTGAGATACCCGAACATTACACAAACAATTGCATTCACACTGGGTTGGCAAACTTCAATTTAAGAGGAAGACTTCATACAATCCTCATCTTTTTGGATGAATTGCTTTATATATTTTTGTATTGTGATTAGAAAAGGCTGCGTGAGAGGAACCGAGAAGATTCTGCGTGTCAGTTCTGAGAGGGTCGAGATGTTTCATAGCACTTAAAAAAGAAACCTGTAACACTCACCATACAGCCGAGAAAATTGATGTCTCTTCATTTACGCAGTACTGTATGTTTTTATTTTTTTATTTTTTTTTCTGTTCAGACGAGGGGGAGAAAGTAGCAGCAGCACTTTGGAGAGGTGAGGCTTTTTAAAGAAGTAAAAGGGGGTCGTGGGAATGGATGTGCCATGGGATTTTCTAAGAAAGGGATGATTTTGGCAGGTTTAAGTAGATGGTTAGAGGAGAAAAATTGCGATAAAAAGGAATAAGAAATAACAGTTTATAGCATGTGCACTAGCTTGCAGTGCTAAAGCTCTGGGAAAGTATCGAAATGTGTCTCGAAAGTTTCCATTTAAACGAAGAAAAAGGCTTTGAAACAAACCCAGTGATGTTTGAATTCGATCGAGAGCGTTGGTGTTGGGAGCGCACGCCACAGAATACTGAAGGGTGTCATAAATTTGTTACGTTTGCGTGACTGTGCCAGAGTGTGTGCGACGCGGGTCTGTGTCTGACCGTACACACACACGTACACTTACACAAACACACAAACAGTACAAACAATCTCTGAAACTCAACGCGCAGTATTTGTTGAGACTAGTTGACTGACGTTGGATTAATGCACACAGCTAACAGTACAGTGTGTTTATGTAAGTGTGTGCGTTAGTGTATGAGTGTGTGTGAACTAGTGTATAGGAAAGGAGACACTTGTATGATATATAGACAGTGCTAAATGTCCAGTGTTTCCACTTGGAGTTGTACTTAAGAAAACCTTGCAATTTGCACATCAGGAGGAGGAAGAGAAATGTAATTTTTTTATAAACTGCCCTGCCTTGAAACGAGCCAGAGACCACCTAAACACACTGGAGGAGAGCAGGGTCATTTTGTTCCTCGCAAGCCACTCATCAGCTTGTCGAGGAGATGTTTCTCAGTGACACACTTAATGTCAAACAACAGTTGAGTTTTTAGGAACAAAACCCATTGATAAAACCAGGATTTTCATCACGTGCCTGTCTACTGAATTTCCTGGCATTAGTGGAAGAAACACTCGTTTTCATGAGTCATGTTTCCTTGCTGTTGAGGGTGTAGGGGACTAGGATTCAGTTTTGAACACGGCCTGTGCATTTAGCCATCAGTTGTTTTTTTTTGAAGATGTAGCAGTTACCTCAACAGACATGTTTTGCTTAGTTGTCCAGGACTGAGCTTTCTCTCTAGTATTGGTTGAAATTGGCAGGTTTTTAAATCTCGGCTAATCGACTCGTGGTCATGCATGTAACAGTCTATGAAAGTCTATGCTCAGCTGTTAGCTTAGCATGTTGTGAAAGTTCTGGCACAGTTGTGTTGTACAGGCGGTAGAGACGCAGTCATATCTGTTGAGATTTCTACTCGGCTTCTGTCTTCATTTATTGGCAGAGGTTATTTTCTTGTGGTTCACAGTGTTGTCGGGTTGCCTCAAAGATGTGGATGGGTCCTTTTTTTTTCATCCCACTGATAATATTAGCTGTGTTTGGCAGTGCTGTTTCAGGTGGCTGGGTGATGCTCAGATGGATGTAGAATTGATGAGTAGGTGGAGTAGTTGGGGGCAGATGGAGGGTTATGGTGAGTAAGTGTGAGATTTGAAAATGCTTTATTTTTTATAATAAAACAGGGTTCGTCAGATCAACTTCATCGCAGGAGTTTATTTTAATTTCTTCCTTTTCCTATTGAAACAACGTCATCATTAGTTGTACAAACAGCCGAATGTGTGTTTGTGTGTGTGTGCATCCAAATAGTGTGTGTGTCTGGTTGTGTGTTTTGTAACTGTTCTGTACATGTCTCTTTTTTGTCCAACCCCCTTTCTGACATTTTTTGAAGCAGAACCACAACATGTTAACAAACATGTCAGACCATGAAACTTTTATTTTGAGTTCAAACACAAAAAGACTTCTTCTGCCAAAGCCAAGTGAAACTGTTGTTACTTTAGAAAGCAATAGAAAGAAAATATGCAGGCTCTCACATTGTTGTATAAGGGGATTACAAACACACATGCACACACACACAAACATAGTCATTCCACTCAATTTTTTTTCTGCAATAACCATTTAATAATAGTCATCTAGAATTAAAACCAAAACAATTAAAACCTTTTCTTCCTGCAGAAAAAATACAATCTCACCATAGTCCTACAAATATCTTTTTTATTAATTATCTAAAAGAGCTAGAGCTAGCATCAGTCCTCTTATCATACAGTACATTTAAATCTTAAGTACATTTCATCTTAAGAGATTGCAGTTGCAACATTAGTTGCCAGTTTTTTCAGGGAAGTGTCTTGTATATGCAGTAACCGAAATATAACCCCACAAAACCTCCGCAGTCCCAGCTGGTCAGAGGACCTCTTTATTGATGTTTCAGGTACCCAATCATAGCCAGCCAGCCTCGCAAGCAACTCCTCCTGAGGCAAACCAATCAATTTACCCTCAACAACCGTTAGCTACCTTTCTGTGCGGCCTGGTCTGGACTGCCTGTTCCCTCCTAAATTCACAAAGCTTTTTATATTTGGCCTCCTTTTCACTACTGGCTTAAACTTATGTTTTAAGAGGAAATGCATGCTTTAATAATAGACTATATGAAACAAAGCAATCAGAAATGTAGACACATTGTGAATGCAGAGAAGGAGCAGCACTTTTTACGAGTGTTTTGGTCTAGATTCAACTTGATAAGATTTTCCCAAGTTCAACCATTTAACCCCTCTTGAGATATACCACAATGTGCAATACTTACATTATGTTTTCACCCTTTGCTGTGCCAAGTGTTAGTAGCATAGTCCTACTCCAGTGTCTCCTTCCTGTTAAAGGCTTGTGTGTTTGTCTGTCTGTCTAAGTGTGTGTGGCATCTTTCAAATGAGAGTCAGGATGTTTGTGAAGAGAAACAAAAAGAGTTTGTGTGTAACCTTTTTCCCCCCTGTCCTTGCGGCCTTCCTCAATTTGAGAGCATGTGTCATGTCTCCTTGGGTGTACATGTTTGTGTGTGTGACCTGTGGGTGCGTGTGAGTATGTGTGTGTACCGGATTGTTTCCTCTTCTACTCGTCTGTGAGATCATGACCTTCAATGGTTCACAGTGAGACCCACAGAGAAAAAAGAAACCTCATTGCTAGTGGGGACCACTTTTTTTTGTAAAAAAGAAAAAAAAAGAAAAAGAAAAATGGAAAAAAAAAACAGAGATGCACATGTAAGTAGATTTAAAAGACTTGATAACGTTTCAGCACTTTCTTATCCTAGGTTGGGCTCGGTCCTACCCCCTCTGTCTCAGACCGAAACCTTCCTTAGGAGTAACATTCATTCGAAAAAAAACAGACAGAGAGAATGAGAATGAAAAAAGGGGGGTGAATAGGGATGAAAAAGAGAGATGGTTTAAGTTTAAGTTTTTGCACATCACCTTGCGGTAACCTTGTGTTTTTGTATCTGTGCTCCATCTCGATTGGCGCCCGACGTGTTCTTGGGTCCAACGGGCCGAGGTGTTTGGTGGTTCCTTGGTTCTTTTCTTCTAGGAAAACCTTTACTCATGGAATACATCCCTTCTTTTTTGTGTTTGGGTTTGTTTGGAACCTTTTCCACCCTACACCAACCAGACTGTGCAGTTTATTATAAGGTTTAGTTATGTTCCCAAATTTGAGTTCTAATTCGACAAAAGTGTCTGTAGGCTGTTAAGCATGGCTAGGTTTGGTTGTGCGGTGTGAAAACGGTGCATAACAAACTTGGCTTTTTTTGCATTGTCTTTGGTGCAGGAGCTTTTCTGTGTTTTTGGTCTCCTTGTAGCACTCATTATAATGTCAGGGGACTTAAAAACTATGTAGAGAATGTGTCATTGTTGAGTTTTTATGACAAGCTTCCTCATCAGAGGAACACAGCTAATGTCTTTTTTTTTTTTTTAAATTGGCTTCTTGCACAATTACAAATAAATGAATGTTGGTGTGTGAGCTTTGACTTTTCGATCAGAAAAAAAGGCATGTGTGCTCTTTGTTTTCTTGATGTTTGTACTTTAATTTTTGCAAAAAAAAAAAAGGATGTGTTTTTGGCACTTTGTCGTGTTTTAAAAGTGAACAGAATTCGATCAGGATTCCTTTTTTCTCTCTTTTTTTTTTCTTTTTTTGTATGACGTCTTCAATGTCCATAGCGCTGGATAACCAACTCAGGCAGAAAGAAGAAAAACCCGTAGAGGCCCACGTAACAGTGTAGTTTCACCCCAATCAAATTGCATAGTGGGCTGGTTAAAATGGGTTATAAGTTATGTAAATGTATTACATACAATTTGATATGATTAACAAATGACTATTAACTATGAATTATTATTATAATACTCTGTGTATTATGCTGAGGACGGCTTGGATTACTCTTCAGTGTACTTTGTGTTCTGCCTCTGTGCAAAGCCACAAACACTTCAACAGGGGACAGGCTGTATTTCTCGTGACTTTTGAACCCTGCCCACTGCCACGGATGGGGTGGAGCTTAACTGTCAGCTGTGCTTCATTTTATCCCCCCTCCCCAAACCCCCTGTTCTGAACACTCAGCCCTGTGGCTAACAACCAGTCTGTCTAGATGTTTCTCTGTGACACCAAGTAAAGAACTGAGACTTTTTTGGCCCGTGGGCCGTTGGCAGAAAATACATCAGCACAGACATGCATGTCTGGCCTGCAGGGGGCAGCAGCAGCAGATCCCAGCCAACTTGTTTGTACTATATTGTACTCACCAAGTCCCTCTGTCTCACCACCCCTTTCCTCTATAGCAATGGAGAAACCCTGTAGGTGTATGTATTTGACATCTGTACAAATGCACCTCTTTGAAAAAGAAAATGAAACCTTGACATATCTGGAATCAATGCCTGACTTTTGTCTTTATTTGAACAGCACTAACAACCCCATATACTGCTTCTGAAATGTTGTTTTACCTTGGTGATGATATTCTTCTACAGTTGATTTTACTAACACTTTGGTCTGCTGGTTCTCCTTCAGTTGCGACGACACTCTGTTATTAGTGCCATCTCCATTCCCCCATGTAATGGAAGGGCTAATAGTTGGATAGGGGGGTGTAAACTTAAAAGAAATGTATTAATCAAGTTTGAGCCTTAAACTTAAACTTGAACCTTGAAATATAAACATGTGAACTTAGACCGTAGATCAACAAATCCAGAAAGTTTAATTCATTTAATTTTTAGGAAGTCTTTATTCCAAAATATATTTATATAGGGTACATTGAATTTGGCTATATTAATCACTAGAAAGTTGCATATAATGCTTTAAATTCTTTTTAAATAAATAAATAACATTCCCTGTCATGTCTCACTATCAGAGGTGCCCAGTGAACTGTCAACAGTTATGAATCTGAGGGAAGATTGATAAATGGATTCATTTACAGGACAAACCCAGAAGAAATTGACACATTGTCTTCATTCACTGGCCAGAATATCAATTTGGAATTTAAAGGAGTTTTTAGATACAACCAGATACAAAGATATTTGTATTCAAAAACTCTTTGAATGTCATGTCCTGTTGGAGTGGTGATATGTAAATCACTGTCTAAAATGTCTCTGGCTCTACAAACAAGATGTTTTTGGTCTTGTTAGGGTTCAGAACCAGTGTCAGATTAAACAGTGCATGTTGTAATTGATTAAAAGCTTTCTGGAGAATTTGAATGACTTAATGTAGATTGTAAGCAAAGTACAAAACTGTATCATCTGCATAAAAATGTTAAAATTTGATACAGCGGATGAAACATTGTTGACAGGAATTGGAAGAAATAAAAGAGGACCCAGTATTGAACTCTGTGGAACACCGTTTGATATTCACAAAAACAGAAGGACTATTAAAATCACACATTGCTGTCACTGTGAAATGTAGTCCTTGAATTGTGATTCAGAATCAAAACCAACCTCAGTAAGCCTCAGGAGGACAAAAGAGTTGTCAACATTATCAAACGCTTTTTAAAAATCTACAAATAATGCAGCACGTTATTTCCCTTTGTCAGCAGCAGAAATTATACCGTCATCATTAGCTGTACAAACAGTATTTTGTGCATCCAAATAGTGTGTGTGTGTCTGGTTGTGTGTTTTGTAACTGTTCTGTACATGTCTCTTTTTTGTCCAACCCCCTTTTGGACATTTTTTGAAGTAGAACCACAACATGTTAACAAACATGTCAGACCATGAAACTTTTATTTTGAGTTCAAACACAAAAAGACTTCTTCTGCCAAAGCCAAGGGAAACTGTTGTTACTTCAGAAAGCAATAGAAAGAAAATATGCAGGCTCTCACATTGTTGTATAAGGGGATTACAAACACACATGCACACACACACAAACATAGTCATTCCACTCAATTTTTTTCTGCAATAACCATTTAATAATAGTCATCTAGAATTAAAAGGGAAGTGTCTTGTATATGCAGTAACCGAAATATAACCCCACAAAACCGCCGCAGTCCCAGCTGGTCAGAGGACCTCTTTATTGATGTTTCAGGTACCCAATCATAGCCAGCCAGCCTCGCAAGCAACTCCTCCTGAGGCAAACCAATCAATTTACCCTCAACAACCGTTAGCTACCTTTCTGTGCGGCCTGGTCTGGACTGCCTGTTCCCTCCTAAATTCACAAAGCTTTTTATATTTGGCCTTCTTTTCACTACTGGCTTATACTGATGTTTTAAGAGGAAATGCATGCTTTAATAATAGACTATATGAAACAAAGCAATCAGAAATGTAGACATATTGTGAATGCAGAGAAGGAGCAGCACTATCAAACGCTTTTTAAAAATCTACAAATAATGCAGCACGTTATTACCCTTTGTCAGCAGCAGAAATTATATAATTTGAAACAGAGGTAATACCAGTGGCAGTGCTGCGATTAGCTGTGAAACCATGTTGATGTTGATTCAAGACATGATAACTAAAAAGGATGATTTGAGCTGATTATTTACTAATGATTTAATGATTTTAGCATGACAGGACAGTTTCGAAATTGAACGATATCAGTTTTATCACCACCCTTATGTAGTGGGACTACATGTGCAGTCTTGCAGATCTGAAGAATGAACCCAGTAGAAATGCACACATAATTTGTTCAGTAATTACACAGAGCTTTAAAATGTAAGGATCAAGTTTATCATCCCGGGTTGCTTAATGCATTCTAGAGCTTGCCTCTCTGCCCGAAGAGGAAGTAAAGGCTTGCAAACTGAACTAAAAAATAGTAGGGTATGAGAAGGGTGCATAATGCAGTGTTTGACTATTAGAAGCAAAATCGAGTACAACATAGCAAACTAATTCACAGCAGCAGCAAAATGAGTGTCAAAGGTATGTGATATGTCTTGATTCAGAAGAAGACAATAAAACAATTTAAAAAAAACTTAAGAAACTGTTAACCAAAATGTCAGGTATAATTGCATCAAGAAGTTAAGTTTAAAAGTTTTAGATGCAAGGCAGTTTATATCAAGTGTATCTGAAGTTTGTCAAGTGTTTGTTGGTGGCTTAGTCTAATGATCCTGATACACACAGAATAAATGCACACAGACACTAGGGATAAGTTCTACAGAAAGATCCACACAACTGAGGTAAGTAGCAGGGGGTCCCCGCATGCACTTTATTGCAACATGATTGCTCCAGGAACAGTTACAGGTGGTCTCTGGTTTTGCATATTGATTTGCATATTCATTCAAACATACATTTCAGCAGTTTTTCTCCAACTGATCATCCTCTTCTGAGTGTGTTTACATGCAATGTGTCAGCAGCATTCTTGTTGTTTTTCTGTGTGCGCGTCTGTCAGATTGTAAACGCACTAGGATCGAGTTGATTTAAACGCTATAATTTCTGTCGGAAAAATGTTTGAAGTCAAACTTTTTAAGTCACAACCTACAGGAGATAAACTGCTTTCTGACAGCAGATATCCTGAGAGAAACAGGTTGGGTGCTCACATAGAGGTGTCGCTGTGGGTGTGTTCATCCCTGTCAATTCCTGTCCTACTGTTGCACATTTAAACTCTGCATTTAATGCTAAGTGAACATTTGGCTGGACTGTTGCGTGACTCGGATGAAGGTGGTTCTCCTGCTCAGCTCTTTGAGCTTGGCAGCACCCACGTAAGTGCAGGTGGAGCGGAGGCCGCCCAACACATCAAGGACAGTGTGCTCCACATCTCCTCTGTAAGGAACCTCTACCGTCCTGCCCTCTGATGCCCTGACAGCGAAAAGAAAAGAATAAAACAGGATTGTTGATGCGTTTCAGTTATTCTTCAGCAACCGAGCCTTAGATTAGTGTCTGGACAGTGGACTGTCTGAGTCGTTTCGTAGGGGGATAACAACAACAAAAACAATCACAGACGTCTTAGTTTTGAAACTGAATACAAATAAACTGAGTATGAACCTTTAGAAGAATATCCTTTATGTATAAACTGAAATCAGTCTCTCACCTATACTCAGCAACTCCGCCCACATACTTCTTCATGGCTGTGTCAGAGCTCATGCCATAGAAGAGTTTATATTTCTTGCCGTTCTTCTCGATGACCTCTCCGGTGCACTGATCATGCCCTGCAAGCATTCCTCCCATCATCACAAAGTCAGCCCCCGCACCTGAATAGGCAAACACAGATAAGTTGTGTGGAGATTGATTTTTTTTTTTTGTATCAAAAGTTGTGGGTTGAGTACAAACCAAAGGCCTTTGCTACATCTCCTGGGCAACTGCAGCCACCATCCTGAACAGGGAAAAATGCAAGTCAATTCAAAGGTTTCACACTGAATCACGGTGCAAAAGGTCGGCGTTATTGCTGCATCGTCAAAAGAACGAGGATGCCCTCTACTGGCTAAAACCCAGTATTTCTATAAAGATTAAACACATAGATGTCTATGAATTACAAATGAATAATAATTTTGAGACAAGCCAACATTTTGATTTACATTTCAGAATAAATAAGGGCACAATTCAACATACTAACATAAAAAAGGCTAAATGGCTCTTCAAAGTCCAAAAAAAAACACAGAGCACTTTCATACTTTTATCATTGCTTTCAAGGCGAATGCATGTGAATGTGACACTGTACGACTTACAGAGATAATGTGTCCTTTGAGTCCATGGGCTGAGTCTGCACATTCAATCACGGCGCTCAGTTGTGGGTAGCCCACTCCTGTCTTGATCCTTGTCGTGCATACCGACCCTGCAGCAAACAGATTACACATTAGTATCTAACATCCTCTATAGTGATTCATTTCTGTTATCTTACAATTCTGCAAATTCAGGTAGAAATTCTACAGGCCGGAGATAAAGAAAAGCACCAGGCTGTCTGAAGGATTGTCCACCTTGTATAAAACAGGCTGTTTAATATATATATCTTAATAACAGGCCTTGAGAGACACAGCCAGCCATTACAATGATTGATACTCAAACTTGTTTCTTCTTCTTAAACTTGTATTTAAATACAATGATTTATGCTTTTGGAGTTGGGCCATGTGGCTCTAGTTCTGTATGAGAGGATGCATACACTTTGTACTGTAAGAAGTCTTTAATCCATTTTTGAATATTATTTAAGTCTTTCTATTTAAGGTACTTGAACATCAACTATTTGCCTTTCTGCCTTTCATGAGTGTGTTTGTACGCCAGTTTTCTTTCTCAGTTGCATCTGGGTTTGTATGTTTGTTCTTTTGACCAAAGAGCGAGCACACTCCTCAGACTTAGACAGTGGTACACCCACCCACCTGGCCCGATGCCCACTTTAATGATGTCAGCACCGGAGAGGATGAGCTCCTCCACCATCTCCCCTGTTACCACGTTACCAGCCTGCAACGAAAACAGCGTTAGCCCAAATACAACATTTTCCTGAAGTAAGTCAAATACTTCTCAATCGTGACCCGGCCATGGCCTCTTACCATGATGGTGTGTTTGGGGAACTTCTCTCTGACCGTCTTTACAAACTCCACAAAGTATTCTGAGTAGCCATTGGCAACATCAAGACAGATGTACTTGAGGGCAGGTACGGCTTCCACGATAGCACACAGCCTCTCCAGATCTGCCTTGCTGCTGCCTGAACTGGCTGCTAAATGCTATGGAGAAAAGACAGAAAACTGTTCAGACTAATTCTTTTTTGTGATGCAAGTAAAGGAACAGCTGCTTTCTAGAAGGCAAAACTGTGTGATATTACCTCTAAGCAGTCTGGATGATTAGCAGCGAAGTTTTTCCAGTCTTCCACAGAGTAATGCTTATGAATGGTTGTGAAGAGGGTGTGCTAAAAACAAAAAAAGAAAGAAATACAACAATGGGAAATATAGAAATATATATTTATTTTTTTTGTGATATTTCTTCGAACAACTTGTAATTTCTAGTCACTGACATGCAAGAAAACAACATAATGCCCTGAGTAATTGGGTGATACAGAGGGAAACAAGCAACATCCAACAAGCTACATGTAGCAGCTGCCCACCAGCTTCCAGGACAAGGCCACTCATTCATGTTTTTCAAAAAACAAACCTCCCGCAGCATCCTGGCTGTTGTTTTGTGATTCTGTGTCAAGCAGTTTTTCAAATTAATCCCACTGGAAGTGCACATAGAGGTCTTGGCAGGCTCACATAGAGACATACACAAACATAGCAGCTGTTGTTTATTTTCAATCATCTTAGTTCTGTTAACTCACTTTGCTGAGGACCTGTGCCATCTCAAACGTCCCAGTGGTGTCCATATTTGCAGCAATGATGGGGATGCCAGTGTAGGTCTGTTTGGAGTTGCGGAATGTGAAGGTCCTCTGAAGGTCCACCTAAGGAGAGAGGCATGTGAGTCATTCTGAAATGTGTGTCATGGACATTCAATTTAGCCTAATAAGGAAACATTTTAAGTGACTGATTATTTTTTACCTGGAATTGACTGAGGGATAGCTCAGATTTTTGCAAAAACTGGAGCAGCTCATGTTGCTTAATGTTCTGAGTGTGTGAGGCCATAGTGGGGATCCACTGAATCATTTAGATCTAGTGGATAGCCAGCTGGTAATGTGATAAGCTACATGATCCAATGTAGCACACACACTTCTGGTTTACAGTAAAGCATGAATCTCAACTGATGAAGCAAGTCAGAGCTATAAAGAAGTCTTATTATTACGTGGCAATTAGAAAGCTAGCTGCTTAGCATGAGAGGAGTTTGAAAATGTTTTTGGTATGTTTAAGTTACTCACATGTAAAAAGTTTCCTTTTACAAATACTATGAAAAGTTCAAAAACAAAAGAAACACACTTGCTCAATTAAAAATATTCAGACGTTTTGCTACTACAGCCTCGCTTGGCTAATGTTAGCTAATATTAGCAAACTTTAAATTAGACTTTTTGACTAAGTCTTCTTGTGTAACTGTTACACTGCATTTTAAAACGATATGTCTTTTGTTTCATGTATAATATGGCATGAATAGCCTACAAGTAGATTTATTTTTTTAACTATCTATATTCCAAACTGAAAACGCATGGTTGCTACAGGGAAGCTTAGCTAGCTGAAATGTTGTGTGGGAGGTTTAAAATACAAAACTAATATGACATTTTAAAAAACTTTTACTCAAAGGCTTTCATTTGCCACGTCCTGTGGTTCATTTAGCACATTTCTGAATTGGGTTTTATTTAAAAGTCAAGACATGTATTATGCATAGCAACCTCAGCTGCAGAAATAAGCTAACAGCAAGAAGTGTGTCTAACCCTTCACGGCAGAAAGATTTCAGGGCCACAGCCAAAACGAGGCCATAAGTCTTAATCGTGGTATTAAGAGGAAAGTGGTGTAAAAAGTATGGGTGAGAAGGGAGAGGCGCCCAGTCATGGGTATAATTCTTCTTGCAGCAGCAAATCAATAAAGGCATCATATTTTACTTTAGCACACTGACTCAGCAGGCTATGTCTTATCCCCAGTAAAAATCCCCAGTCTGACTCATTCATCCAGTGTTCTTGTTATGAAGCTCTGGATAATTCTCCATTTGAATAAAAAGATCAAATAAAAACTAATGTCATTATTTTGTTAAAGCTCCTTTGAGTAAAATTCAGCAGGTTATGAAACAGACAGACATTAATACTAATGCCTTTTTATGACATAAAAAAGTAAGAGAGATTTTTATTGTTGTTGTAACTATTAAAGCCTGCTCAGGGTAGGTGTCAGACAAGCACAGTGAATAAACATCATTTTCCCTACATTTTATATATTCACAATGAGTAATAGCCTTGACTGTCAAAAGAAAGCAGGATTAGATTTATTTTTTGTCAGAAAACACTAACTACCCACGAACAGAGCATTATCAGCAAAGACATAAGCCTCGTGCTTTGTCTACAAGTGCTTCAAAAACATTACAAACAGAATGTTCCTTACAGGAGCTTTAATTTGTGTGAGCACTGATTATATCAGGTATAGGCCTATGTATTATAGATAAAAGTAGGAATCTTTGCATTTCTTGGAGAAAAACATAGATTTGATTGATATTGATCAAAAAACATAATTTATATATCATAATAATTGTGTCTTGTTCCAAGAGGTTTGGAGGTTTGATTATCAAAACATCAGGCTAATCTTATATTGATATGTATTTTTTCCTCAATTAATAATTGGCTATGTGTCTTTTTTGTTACCACCAATGCTTGAGTCAGTATTGATATCAGACATACAACCTGCAAAAAAACAATTTCAAGAGTGAGGGGACACATTTCTGCTCAGTTTGGTGCATCAGTGTTTGATTACTCATACGTAGCATGTGGTCCTTTATTATTGATGTAGATTATCCTCAACGATGTTCAGCACCGCCCCCTCTGTAAACAACTTTGTAAATGTGTGGTGTGCTTAGCTTTAGGTGGATTTCTGCTCCCTATGCAGTCCTCTTTGTCAATGTGTATATATCAAATGTTCTCATGATGGCTCTGTGGCATGTGCTATCGTTGACTATACCACACAGGACTATTTTTAAACAGGTTTTCTGAGAAGTCTCTTGTGTCTCATATTGCATGGCACCTCTTGGAAGCCAACTCCTACCCACTTCCTCCTACCAAAACATATCTAAGTATCATGATATTCAGTACCAAGACCTGATCTTATGAAATATAATAATGATGAGTGAGCTGCAAGGATTAAACAAAGAGAAGAAGGAGCACTGTGTTGTTCTTAAGAGCAATAACAATGTGTCCTTTAAATAAACTGTTGCCTCTTTTGGCTCCTTAAATGACAATGAGTAATGATTAAATTACTTCCATTTTCATTAAAACCGTTTTTCCTTTTACTCTCCCTTTTTGAAGTATTCTCTGATTGTCTACAGTGGCTGTTTGTAGCCGCTGTCTAGTGCTGGCTTGCCTCGTTTGCTGTCACCTTTAAAGAAGGTCACTCCACTGTAACATGCTCATTCAATGTCGATTTTTGCACCAAAGGAATACACCTAGCAGCTTGAATATAACAAGACAACAAAGTGAAGCAAGAATATGAGTTACATTATGTGTGAGTACTTTTCATCCTTTTAAAATGACAGCATTGATTGATGTCATGACTGCTCACCACTACTGCTTTATTAAATATGTTTTTACATTAGGATGTTATGTTTGACTTGTGCAAGGTTTGTAGGCCCAAAACGCCCCCTACCATCCAGCCTATGTATAAATAGTTTACATATCGAGACTACTGCGTCATTCATTTGAAAAGCACAAGCGCACTTCATGAATGAAACAGTGAACTGACTACTCTCATCCAGAAGAAGTATCCTGGACTGAACTGCAGCTTTTCTATTTGTTCACATTATTATCTATTTAACAGTACCAACCTCTGAGCGACTCTTCAGGCTGCTCCTCTTGGGTCTGAAGAGGACATCCTTAAAGTCCAGCTTCAGGTCCACGTCCACGCGAGGCATCCTTGCTGTCCAGAAGACTGATGACCAGGATAAGGAGGATGAGTATGCGGAGGAGAATCCCCTGAGGAAGGCCGCTGCTGCAGTGGTGGTCGTTGGTACCAAGCCCCAACCACCAAACCCGAGCCTCCAGGCGGCCAGCGTATTTATAGCAAAATGGGGCCCATCCCAGCCCCGGCCCCCATGGCTTTATTTGGGCCTGGACTCCCTCTCTCTCTCTCTTCCCCTCTCTTTCTGTGTCTCTATCCTCCTTCCTCTCTTTCTCCCTCCACTCCTCCAGGGTTCTCTCTCTCTCCCCCTGCTCCTCTAGAGTGGCAGGAGCAGCAGTGACCAAGCTGGCTGCCGCACATGACGCATACACACACATTTTCACACACAGACATGGTTGCACTGCGGAGGGTTGTGTGCTGCAGTGCTTAAGAGCACACCTGCTGTCCAGTTGGGGCATTGCTCCCTACTTGTAGACAGCATGGAGAGGGAAACAGACAACGAGTGTGTCTACATGCTCTTTTTTACATGTTACTGTAGCAATGTTTACAAATAATGATGACAGGGTTCATGTTTCCTACCATTGGGGTGTCGTGCCATGATTTGTCACCATCTCAGCAATTTCTGTACACACAAAGAAAGCTCAGAAACATGGATTGTGTGTTTTAATGCAACAGTACCCAGTTTCATTGGAGAACTCCAGTAGACATATCTTAGTTTCTAAAAAACAGGATCAGTGCAGATCAAGTTTTCTGAAACCGGGGCATGATGTCTACATGTGCAGCACATCAAAAACCCAGTCATAATAGAATAGAATAGAATAGAATGGAATAGAATAGAATGACTTTATTGATCCCAAACTGGGAAATTGTGGCGTTACAGCAGCAGGTTATCCAACACACAATATGAGTAAAAAACACAATGTTAGCAAATCTAAACACAATATAATATTAAATACAAAGTGAATAAGTACTAAAATATATCAAAAATAAGAATGTGAATATATACAACCAGGATTTAACTAAGCATTACTAGTCTTAAATAGGAAGATTAAATATGAAAGATTAAAGGTAAATGTGCAAAAACAGAGTCATAGATGATTATAAATTAAATATGAAAGGTTAAATGTAAATGTGCAAAAACAGAGTAGTAAATGGTTTTAAATTAAATATGAAAGATTAAATGTAAATGTGCAAAAACAGAGTAGTAAATGGTTTTAAATTAAATATGAAAGATTAAATGTAAATGTGCAAAAACAGAGTAGTAAATGGTTTTAAATTAAATATGAAAGGTTAAATGTAAATGTGCAAAAACAGAGTAGTAAATGGACAGTATTGACATAAGTTAAAGTGCATGAGTGTAGACATATTATAAGCAGAAACTATAAATGTAACGGCGAGTAGACAGCCAAATGAAGTGAACATGAGTGGAGGGATAATTTATAAATTTAACATGTGCAGAAAAGATTACAGTATAGAGAGACAGATATTATCATGATGACAGTTCTCTGCTCGCATGAGGTGAGCTGTTGAGTTATGGCCTTCGGTAAGAAAGATTTCTTGTATCTGTCCTTGTGACAGCGGAGTTGTATCAGTCTGTTGGAGAAGCTGCTCCGCTGTTTGTCCAGTAGGGTGTGCAGAGGGTGATCAGGATTATCCATAATGGATAACAGTTTGTTCAGAGTCCTCCTCTCTGTCACCACTACAAAAGAGTCCAGCTTGCAGCCTATCACAGAGCAGGCCTTCTTGATGAGTTTGTCCAGTCTCTTAGTGTCACCAGCTCCAATGCTGCTCCCCCAGCAGACCACAGCAGAGAACAGTGCACTGGCCACAACAGACTGATAGAGGATCTCCAACATCTTGCTGCACACGTTGAAGGATCTCAGCTTCCTCAGAAAGTACAGACGGCTCATCCCCTTCTTGTACACAGCCTGAGTGTTGGCCTTCCAGTTCAGTTTGTTGTGTATGTTGACACCCAGGTACTTGTACTCCTCCACCACAGACACATCCTCTCCCAGGATGCACAGCGGTGGTGGCTCTGTCCTCTTCCTTCTGAAGTCGATCACCATCTCCCTGGTCTTATCCAAGTTCAGAATCAGGTGATTTCTTCCTGTCCACTCCACAAAGTTATCCACCAGCTCTCTGTACTCCCCCTCTTTCCCATCACTTATACACCCCACCACCGCAGAGTCATCAGAAAACTTCTGCAAGTGGCATGACCTGGAGTTGTACTGAAAGTCAGAGGTGTACAAGGTGAAAAGGAAAGGAGACAGCACAGTCCCCTGTGGAGCTCCTGTACTACTCTCCACCATTCCAGACTGAACACTGCCAAGTCGGACAAACTGTGGTCTGTCTGTCAGGTAGTCAGTAATCCAGGAGGTGAGGGACGAGTCCACACCCATCAACTGCAGCTTCTCTTCCAGCAGTTGTGGCTGGATGGTGTTGAATGCACTGGAGAAATCCAAAAAAGTGATTCTCACAGTGCAGCCGTTTCCCTCCAGATGTGAGTGAGCACGCTGCAGCAGGTAGATGATGGCATCGTCCACTCCCAGGTGTGGCTGGTAGGCAAATTGTAACTAGGATTCTTATTCCCATGTAAAGACAGTCTATGACAGCAAACAGTGGAGGTAGAGAAAGAAATGTAAAGACACAGTAAGAAAGCAGCAAAACAGGTTGTGCATGGAAATAATACACTTAAATGACATTTGTTACCAGTGTGCATTAGAAAACTTTTTTTTTCTTTTCTTTCCACAAACACGTTTATGTTGAGAAAACCTTCATGACTGAAAACCAATTCATTTGAACAAAAAGCTGTATGTGTTTTGGATGTCTGGGGTCACTGGAGTTTTGTGAAGACAAAGTTGGCTCACAAGTCAAAAAAGGTTTGGAACCACTGGTCTAGTGACTCTATGTACCTGAGCAAATTAGACGCCTTATGATTGACGCAGACTAAAAACTAATCATGTGGTCTGTTATTGAATACAATCCATTGGGTCACAATGTTTTATACTGCAAAGTCTGACTCCTGAAAGCTTTTTTTTTTTTTTTAGCTATTTCTGCTGGAGGGGACATGTTTTTTTCCCCACATCATTTACCTCACTTGAAGGGTTAGTAAGTACAAATGTCAATACAGGTCCAGTTTGCAATGTAGAAATTGTGATGTGGAAATCTCGTGCAGGAGTTTAATGTTGGGAATTAACAGTTTGTTTAATGATGTGGAAAATAAATCTCCTTACGGAAGAGTAAGATTAGGGACACTGAAAAAAAGTTTTTCATTCTGAATTTAAACTCTGAATTCTGAGATTATTTTTTTTCAGTGGCCCTAATTCCTCCTCTGTATCTCACAAGATAGATCTGACAGGCACATTGAAGACAGTACTGTACATAAGAGCAATAGCCGTACAATCATACCCCATCAGAATCCATTAGTTTAAAGAGATCTTAAACAATTTTAAGCTTTTAAAAAAAAATGTATAAGCTAATTATTTGTTTTTCTCTTTTTAAAAAAAATAAGAACTGATTAAAGTAGTGTTGTTTGTCATAATTTCCTATCTAACCTGCTTTCTTGGATCTGCTGACATTTTTCAAGGAAACCCCCGTTTAGTTTCTCAGGACTGTTCGTACAAAAGAGACCACCAGATGGCAGCACAACTCAATAAACAGCTGCTAAATAAAGAAGCAGAGCGCCAGGAGTCAAGACTCTAGTTAAGTGTTTCCTGGCAACAAGAGGTGCCTTTATGATATTCCTTGTATTTGTGTCAGTTTGTAGCTGTCTCTTCACCACCAACGAATCATGTATAACAGAGGGTTCTTTGTATTCTGTGCATGCAGGAATCAATTATTCTTGAAGACATGGACATAGTGAAAATTAGCACTCTCTAAAAACCTACTCTGCACTATCTTCTGCCCTGCAAGCGTGACACAAAGAACTGAAGAGAATATGGTTTATCATGACAACCTTTTAACTGCATTTACTTTTGAATAATAGTCTCATGTAAAATGAAAGTAATGTGATTTAAATTAGTTTAAATAATGGATGGAAGTGTTTGATTGATAAAACATTGTCTGCCAGTATTACTCTTATAGGTACATATCACTTTCTTCCAAACAGACCTTTGCATAAATAGAACCTTGGAAAAGCTCGAGCAGTATGTTTGCTTTTGGGTAATAACCCTTTTATGATGATTTGCACTAAATGGGTTGACATCTACGCTCATGCCTCATTATTACATAATGTACTAGATCAGACTAATCCTCGTGTTGTAAAGCGGCTGCGGTTGCTATAAACCCACTGCTCTTTGACCCTGTCTGCACGTCACACTGAACTGTATTGATAAGAGAGGTGCAGTGTAAGGTCAGTTTTTTAAGGCAGTTTAACTGATAAGAAAAGAACAGTTTGGCTCTAACTTTGTGTACTCACTGGTTCATGTTCCAGCTTGTCGTCGTGGTTCCAGCTGGAGCCTGAGATATACATCTGAGTTACGTCTGAGCCGAGGTTTAGGGAGTAGGTCAAAGTGCAACAGATAGCTATCTCCTTTTTGGACATGCAATATTAATGTGGCATCAGTCCATCCTTGGACATCCACGAGTCCATACTGCGGGCAGCAGTATCTCAGTCTGTAGGGACTTGGGTTGGGAACCGGAAGGTCGCCGGTTCAAGTCCCATTGTGGACCAAATATGGAAGTTGGTCTGGTAGCTGGAGAGGTGCCAGATCACCTCCTGAGCACTGCCAATGTGCCCCTGAGCAAGGCACCAAACCCCCTCCCCACCATCAGCTCAGGAGCCTGTCACTCTGGCTTCTCTCCATTAGTGCATGTCCATAGGATCCTGTTTGTGCATATGTGTGTATATTTCAGCCTATGTGTGTGTTCATGACTAACAGAGTGTAAAAACTGAAATTGGAATAAGCCAATTAGCACCTCTCCCAAAAGATGAATCTGAATGTGTCCTTTCCTGGTCTTCTGAGTTTTTCTGTATTATCACAATTACGTTCACATCCATGATATAACAACTCTTAGAAACATTATGGTAGGAACATTCATTTTGTCTTTAGGATAAAGCACTAACTTTGGTAAACCTTAAATCTTTGCTTTAGCAGCATCATTACTTTAATCAATCAATCAATCAATTAGGAGATCCTGATCTCCTAATTGATTTTGAAATTCATCATGAAACAACTGTGCCTTTTCAATTTACACTTTTAAAAATGGCTTGAAATGACAGAGACAGCACATCCTCTTGTGTATGATGAAGTGGACGTGCTAATGACAACTCTGACATTCTCTGCGTGGAGAACATTGTGTAGCCTGGTGGTGGTATGTCGTTTACACTGGTTCAAAATGTCTAAGAGCACATAGAGGCATGCATACAACACACACACACACACACAGACACACACACACACACACACACACACACACACACACACACACACACACACACACACACACACACACACAGGCCAGACTCTCTCACTCTGTATTCAGCTGCCAGCCGATGATGCCATCCAGAGTTAGGCAGTGTTTGCTTGGAGGAAACATACATCTCAGACACTCGGAGGAGGAGATGCATTTTCCTCAGCAGCCGAGCAGATGTGGAAACCACCTGGCAGTGTGCAGGTGACATGTGTAAGAATCTTTGATGTCCTTTTCCTGGCATGAGTTAAAATGATAAGAACTTAAAAATTCTGTTTTTTTCCCCCATCTCGACTGGCTCAGGTAACCAGAATGCAGAAGAATCAGGAGGCCATCGGGGAATTTGCACTTCTTCGTTTTATGAGCGTTGAAGCATTGAACTAGAATTTAAATCCACTTAATGGAAAGCCTTTTGCTTTTTCTCAGCGGGCCCCAGCCTCTGCTTTTACTATATACTTACACAAGCATAGGTGTAACAATTAACAATAACAAGCCCAAACTCTGAAGAAGTAGGTCAAATGCCATTCTGAGTTTACGAGAAAGCATTTTAAGTGTCACAGAAACAGTATGATATACAGAGGAGCGGAACAAACTTGTTTACTTGCAGAGCTGTTTTTTCCTGCATGCATTTGCCTCCTTTGTAACTCATAACTATAACAGTATCTTGACTCTTATATTTAATATTATTAGATACGATTATTGCACTCTACATGCTTCTACTAATGCTAAGCTATGTTTCTCGAGTCATTAAACAATCATGCAGTCAGTGATGGTCAAGGACCTGCACACTGCTCCGTCGAAATTGGTGAAAATGAAAGTAAAATTTAATCTAGGAACATTGAGTCCCCTATTAAACGTTCATTTATATAAGTTTTTTATATATTTATATAGTTTTGGTATGTGGAGTAAACAAGTAGCCAAATATTTATTATAACTCATAGACATAGCAGATGTCATTAAGAGAATAGTGCAGGAAGTGTCAAATAATTAATAATTTAACAGTGATTATAGCAGCAGTTCAGGCCAGGGGAAAACCTCTGTTTGCACGTATCCGTGTAAAGAAAACAGGCCAATAAAAACACACCAGAATTCAAGAGTGCAAAATTTAAGAAAGGCAAAGTTGATAACAGGGGGATAAACTGTGAGAAAAAATGTCTGCTTCATCTCTACATTCTTCTCCCAACAACAAATCAAATCTGCCCTGAATCGCCGTCCCTCTCACAACTATGTTTGGAAATGTGCTGCTTTCCATCATTTATGTCCCCAACATATAACAAAATTACAAGTCGTTCAGTTTTATCCAACAGAAGATACAGTAGCTCCCTGTGTAGCTCGTGTTACTGTGGATAAAATGGGTCACAAACCACGCCTCTCTTGGGCTTTATTGACTTTTGCTCTAAGCTACATGCACACTAGAAAGAGGACATTTGCAAAACAAAGCCATTAACCTGATTCAAATGAAAAGATGGTTTGTGCACTTTTGGCAAAAAATGTAAAAGATATGTTTGAGTTAACTCTGTGCTGACTGATTTAAAAAAAAGAGGCATTTACATTTTGTTATAGAAAACAGTGGGAATCTACTTTACAGTCAGTTGTTACAATGAATCATTAAAAGGGCTGTAAATACCCCTGATGATAAGAGCATTTTAATAAAACACTACTCCAATAAGACATAAATATGCAACAGATTAGGCAAATCCAAAGGCCACCGTTTTTTTTTTTTTTTTAAACCACTAAGCCTTTATATTCTTTTTTTCTGACATGTCACCTCCCTGCAAAATGTAAAATCCATTTTGGTTGGAAATGTTTCAACAAGAGATGAATGCAGTTGTGTGTAAGCTGTTTCGAACCATTTAGGATTAGTGTGACAAATAGACATTTTCTCAAAGTGCATCAACATCTCTGCAGCCTTTTGCATGTTTGTGTCCCTAATGCCTTCTTTGGCAATATATACCATGCCTTTTTTTCTCTATACTTTTCAGGTATGTTTGCAGCTTTTGTTTCTGTTTGCAATGTTTCTACATGTCTCTGGATTGCAGAACAGGCAGAAGTGACAGAGTGATTTATATCAGAAATGCACGCAGTATAACCACAAATGGAATCGTTTTTGCAACATGTGAGAATCTAATGGGAAAGAGCGTACACTAAAACACTGACATGTACCCAAGATAATGCAGGCTCTATGCAGGCTGTTTCCTCTTCCTCTTACCTCTTGTTTATAAAATACCAATGTACTCTTAATCTCATCACAGATATGACTTAATTGAGTTTTGGCTCTGTATATGTTTGTTGGCATAATCCTTTACATGTATCCATGCAGGGGGAGGTTTTCTGGCCTGCACTGCCGACATAAACACTGTAGAATGACCTCACACTCACACGCTGAGAACGTCTGACACTTTCTCTCCTCCCCTTTCTCAGTAACATCTGCTCCATCTACGACTTAATGACCCTGATCTTGCTACACGTTTACTCCACATAACAGAAGCAGAACCCTTTCACAGAGAAGGACAGTTCAATTTGGTGCTCAATGTGAATTTTACTTTCATTTTTTATGTCTGTTGTAGTTTCTCAGTCATCCAGGTCATGGTAAATTTTGAAGCTTGTTCCAAATGCAACTGGACTGGTTGAAGATCTTGATAATCTTCAACCAGTCCAGTTGCATTTGGATTAAGTTTCCAATTTCATTTATTTGATTATTTTAGAAGGATCAGTGCAGGGCTTTGACAAACACTCACTGCATGAGTTTTTACGACTTAATGACCATATCATAGAATTAACAGCAGCTTATAGAGACAGTTATATAATATGTAATTAGGCACACAAGATTTACACTTTCCTATTTATCATTACAAAGTAGGCAAATAAAACTTTTCGTTTATAAATCATCAAATTTAAATGTGACGACGACCTCGCTCCAGAAACAGTCATCTGTCTGCTGGTTAACAAATCAATTAGTAGAAATCAGAACGAGGGCTACAACAGGTGGAAACTGTAGAGCGTCAAAATGCAGAACTATTTGTTCAGCCATCCTTCTCAGTGAGAGGAACACACACCTCTGAAACACATTCAAATCTGGAATTTATCAGAAACCAGGCAGAGTTCAAGGTTTGAAAGACAGAAGTAGAAGAGCGGCTGAAACTGAAGCAAGTCTGTAAACATTTGACTGTATCCTCTTTTAATCCTCATTATACAGTTTGTTCTTGAAGTCTCTTATTTGTATTGAGTTGATATAGCATAGCATCACTGTTTCTGTAGTCTAATGCTTCTGTTTTAATCCTAAAAGCCTATATCCAGAGACGGGCTGCAAATTAACCACGAATAGAAACCTGAATGCATGGCATCTACTTTGATGTTGTCTTTTTTATTTTACATATGAAGCAATGTTCATGGCATGTGTCCCTCTTAAAGATATGATTAATTAAAATAAAAATCATGAAGATAAAAGCTCTTCAGGTAAACAAGTCCACGCCAGTCCTCAACACTTTACATGCTCGTATTAACAAAGAACACTGTTGTAAAGGCACAGCTTGTCCCACTAACATCTTGTTTTCATTCACTTTTATTAACTTTATTAACTGGAGCTCTGCATGACTGACTGACTAGTAATCAAAGCAGTCTTTTAACTCCCTGCTGCTGTCTGTGAAGCTGCTGTCAGTGTCCTTGAGCGGGTTTAATGGCAGCAGTGGCAGAGAGCAACAAAAAAAATAGAGAGATTGGACGGGATAAAGAAGCATTTTCCTCCAGAACGTCCTGGAAAAGTCAGACCAATCAATAGTTGCAGGATTCATTCACAGACTTCATAATCAGCTCGTCATTTTCTTCGGCTTCTAGAGACTCTGTGTACCACTGGGAGCTGTCCTCGACTGACAATGACGGATGGCGTGTTGACCTTGAACAACACACCTGAGGTGCTGGAGAAGTGGAGACTTAAATCATGGCAGGCACTCCTCTCAGCAGGTCACAAGAAAAACCTTTTTTAACCTCTCTCATCTCAGCATGTCTCATCTAACACCTCTGAGGCCCCGATGGATCACAAATAGCAAGAATTTATCTCGATAACTTTAGAGGAAGTTATTCCAATATAAGTTTGACATTTTGGTATCAGTCAGTGAATCTGTCTCTTTGAACAGAGGCCTGATATGAATAAGAAGTGTCCCGAGGGAGATGACTTGTCAGTCTAGTCAACATTTTTGCTTAGCCACCATGTTTTTTTCCCTTTAACCCCTCAGAAGTTCCTGACCTCAGTGAACATTACTCACTAGCAGTGAGCTGTTTTTCTGCCTTTCTGAAGGGTCCCATTTGAAGGTTTAAAAGTGCCTGAGAGGTCTAAACATCCAAAATCTCACAAAAAGGCACAATGTGAAAAATAAAATGAATTACCAATTGACTGGTGTTTTAGATTTACTATAGCCACAAATGAAATGAGTTCACCAAAACGCATGCATTAATTCTGCTATCAGTAAGGTAACTTAAACTGTTGTTTGCTGAAGATGCTATCTAGTAGAGTTGTATGTAATCAAGACCACACTAAGCAAGACCAAGATGTACCCGAGACCAGAGTGCTCAAAGACCGAGACAAGACCAAGACCAAGGCAGGGCGAGACCGAGACAAGACCAAGGCATAAATATCACTGAAATATCATTAACTTGTGTGTAGGGGGGCGTGTTACTCACTTTGACTGTAACACCGGGAAGGTTGCGGCCGTTACCGGGGGATACAAACGAAATTCTGAATGAATTGAACTTAATTGTTCTTTTAGAAGGAGGGGTTTTCCTTGGTGGTGGTGGTCTTGATTTCAAATCTGCTCAGTCCGAGAGCGAGTGATAATTCTTCTGATTCCGAGACGAGCCCTTCAAAAAGTTGTCTCGACCGAGTCCGGTTTTGATTACTACAACACTACTATCTAGTGACGGTGCTAAAAGGAGAACACAAGACACAGACAGATGCATCAAGAGTTTGGTTTTTTTAAAAACAACTTTATTAATACTTTGTCTTTTGTTAAAAACAGAATATATCAAAAGGATTCCTCTCTAAGAATTACTTTACAGAGCATAGTGGCTTTTGCTTCAGAAAACAGAAACAAATCCCTACATGTACAATGTGAAAAATAAAAAGTCCTTCCCCTGCAGTGACTGAGCTTAAATCAAGTCAGCATTAAAGAAATTCAGTTTTTCTTAACAGAAAAAAATATCTGTGGAAAGTTTATCATAAACAAGGTGTTGCTGCTACATTAAGGCCAAACTCCCCTACACACATGTGGAACATCTCCTTGGTAAAGTGACAATGTTGTGGTTTCTCTCTCTTTTTTTTTTAAATATAGTCTTTGAAATTAAATAAAATGTGTAAATGAAAAAGCTTTTCAAAAGCAAGCAATTATTGCACAGATAGATCTCCTAGTACCCTTTTATAAAAGTATCAGAAAATAACTGACTAGTTCAAAAAGATGAGTGGTGTTTTTAGAGGAAGCAGCTACAGGACTATTTCCTGATTGTAAATAACCCTAATAATGGTTCTTAGGCTCTGAATTTCTGTTGGCATAGAGATAAAAACAAAAAAACAAGTTAAAGGTGCAGCGATTATAAAACTAGGCTTGTTGTTTTGGACAAGAGGCAGTTAGACAACAAAACCAGTTTTCAAGGTGAACGAGGTTGTGGGAGTGTCAGTGAAGTACTGCACTTCACATCCACAGTCATAGTTCTGCTGGGCTAAAAAACACTAAAGAGTCTGATTTACCCCACAGATAATCTGACAGGACCATGTGGCCTGCTGTGTCTCATTCGTATGCAGAGCTGCTTAACCTCTAAAAACACTCTAATTGGCTGGAAAACATGAAAAACAAATAAGAAATTAAATATATATATATATATATATAAAAAAGAAAAAGCCTTTCACTCTGTTATTTCATAAAATTATGTTCACATAAAAACAGAGAAGCTTTAAAATGTCAGAAAGCATTAAAAATGAAAAAAATAAATCAACCGTTATGTACAGTTTTTAGATATTCAAAAACACACAAGTCCATCAAATGGTTCGGTTTCTGGGGCTAGGAGACCTGATATGGAGCAAAGACAAAAAAAATAAAAAAATATGACTAGGTAATCTGTATCAGGTCAACTGATGCAATAATTTAAAGACAAAACGAGCCTAATCTAAAAACAATGTTTTGGCAGGGGATGATGTTTAAAACGTACAAGATCTGGACGCAGTGACACTCAGCCAGTGGCAACAATACTTAAAATGAGTTGAAATAACAATTAAACTCACACACACACACACACAGTAGCTGAGGGAGTGGTTTGAGTGCGTCCATCCTTCGATTACGTCGCGTCTCTACATGTTTGGTATCTCAGACGGACAAGAAATGTTCCTTCTTTGTGAGACCTTGAAAGCGGGCTGGTGTGGCTCAAAAAAAAAAAAAAAGGAGTTCATGCTGGAGTTTTGGTGGAGTTGCTTTTTATGTGTGGTAGATCTTGTGTTCGAACTCTGTCGACGAGCAGCTGTGGGGGGACGCCATTTCTCTGTGGATGGGTGTGGGAACGCTGCTGCGGTGCTGCTGGTGGTTGTCGGTCAGCGTCAGGCTCAACAGGCTGGTGCAGGTGGGAAGGTAGATGTGCTGCACATGTTCCACCTCCGAGCGACACACGGGACACAACTGAGGATGAAGGAAAGACGAGCGTTATGAGCCAAGAAGGTTTCTGTTCTTATAATTAAAGTCAAAGGGGGGGTGGGGGTGGACTGTAAACAAAACAAGAAGGGCCAAAGCCAGCAGAACAATAAAGTCATCACTCAGGTCGTCCGGCCAACAGCAGCGTTAAGAATTAAAAACATGTGACTGAACGAGAAACAGTAAAAAGCAAGAGAAGCCAAGTCAAGAGAATGAACAAGTGGAACTTATTTGTTTAAAGTAAAAACTGTTTCCACAATCACAGTGGATCTTTCCTTCCAATTTTCTCTTCTAGATTTCCGTCTATTAGCCGGGCCACGTATCTCAATCGAGCTAATAGATGTGAGACTTGGCTGCCCGCTATAATCCTTCAAAAGACAACTCACACACACATACCATCTGCTTCCACAAAGACAGGAAACAGTTAGCTGATTAACAGGGAGAGGGGGAAATCAGGTCAGCAGAGTGTAAGCAAAGCTTTAGACGTTGAGTAAGGACAATAAAAAGGATCACAAGTTGAAACTGTAGTGTAATTAAAGAGCTTTTTAAAGTAATAGCTCAGGAGTCTTGAGCCTCGAGCCAGAAATAAATCACAGCAGTTTCTCTGGTTTTTAAAGCCCTTGCCTTGTTGACAAATTCATTTTTATGTAAGGTTTTGTTGACATCGCTGTATAGCTAATGCCAGCAGTACTGTCAACTCTTAGGAGGTTCTCACACTAGACAATCTGACCGTGCCTAAAAACATGTTTGACCCCAAGTTCAGTTTGTTTGACTAGTGCGAGTGCTCCATACCGTGGCTCAGGCACGATACACTTTCTTACTTCCTTTTTGTTGCTCATACAGAAGCACAAGTTCGGGTAAGCAATGTGGACACGACGTACAATCGATGGAGCCTTGTGTAATCCAGGTAAACGATTAAAAATGAGCCAACGAGCTCTTTGTAAACTTAAAGAGGCTTTATGATGACGTAAATCCAAGCGTATGTTCTAATACGACTTTACATTGAGTTGACAAGCCTGAATAAATGTTGTATTTCATTTTTTTTAACCAGTAAGAATGTTAAGTTAAATCCTTAATGTATAAATCTCTTCTTATATATTTTAAGTGCTTATTTACTATGCATTTCTATTCTTATATTGTTTTATTTGCTCTGATAACATGCTGCTGTAACACCACAATTTCCCAGTTTGGGATCAATAATTCTATTCTATTCTGTTTTGTTATGTCCAAGAGGTAACAGTGCTGAGGCCTGGTTGGGTCTGGCTCAGTGTGAGTGCAGGGCAGCAGGGGAGGGGGGACAATCTTGCTTCAGCATGGTACAGGGCAATTTGGCCTAGTGTGAGTGCGCCCTCAGTCTTGCAATGCGGCTCAAATAACTTTAAAAAGCATCGAGCACTGTCAGAATGAGAGTAGAGGAGCCTCACCTGGAGCTGATTGGCACAGGTCTGGCAGCACACCATATGTCCACAGGGGCAGAACGCAGCGTCTATCTCCTCCTCGCAGCACAGCATGCACAGCAGAGCCTCTCTGAGCTTCTGCAGACGCTCCTGCAGGGCTCGGCTCTGCTGGCAGCTTCCACAGTCCAGCTCCTCGTCCTGCTGGTCGTCTCTGCTGGGGGAGCGCGAGGGAGAGGAGCGGTCGCCGCTGCCGGAGCGGGACATCAGGTCCACGACTCCGGAGTTGTAGAGAGCGCGGCGGGCGTGGTCGTACACCTCCTTGGACGTGCGTCGAATGTCAAAGACGTATTTCTTGCCCAGGTTGATGTTCTCGTTGAGGAAAAGTGAAGCCAGGTGGCCTTTAAAGTCTCTGCTGTACTGCATCATCACTGCATTGGTAACTGTGTCACACCTAGAGAGGAAAACAAGACATGATTTAAAAACATGAAACACATCTCCAGTAAAACCCACAACATCCATTTATAACCCAACTGTGTTGGGACTATCCTGTTCAGATTCCAAAATCATTTTTTGGTTCAAACAGCATGAAGACATGCCTGCAAAAAAAAAAAAAAAGAGAGAAATATGCAGATTCTGAGCTAAAACCCATCCCTGAAACAAAAGAACAGGACTGTCTTTTGTACCTTTGTATGATTGTGACTGACTAAGCAATTTTTGTGGCTCAGCCGTTGAATTGTCATGCTCACTACAATTTTCAGTCACACACACACACACAGACAATCACACATATTTGCAACAGAGGAATAGCAATTGTTACCAACTGGAAAAACTACACTCATTCAGGTCAAGGACTTGTTATATGACCTACTTTTTTATTGCATTTTCACCATAAAAAAGGGTTTAAAAAAAAGGGGAAATGAGCACACTTAATCAATGTGTACAAATGTGTTGGTTTGCAGTAAGCATTTGCATGCCAAGTAGAGCAGAACAAGTGTTTACCAGGCGCTTTTTAGGTTAGGATATTTTGTCCCCCTGGCAGACAATCTAGTGCTCTTTAATGCAGGGCAGTGACCATTAACAGCTCTGTGTCATTGGAACAGGTTGTTCTGAAGCAGCTGTTGCAAACACTGTGTGGACTGAATCACAAAATTCTTGAGCTACAGAGCTTAAAGTTAATTTGCTATCATGTTTGTCTCACCTGTAGAAGGCATGGGTTTCTGTGATGGCTCGGTACAGTCCACTGGCTGCCCGGTTACTGATCAGCTTGAACAAAAGCACCACGCTGTCACTTGTGTCCTTGGTCACTGTTAGGTACACAGTTTTCCCTGACTGGGTGGCGATCTGGATGACTGGATAACTTACTCTAAAGATACAAATAAAGAAGAATTTGTCACATAAAGCAGACATGTTTTTTTTTTTTTAAACCTGCAACTTTGTACGTCCTGTTACATGACTCGTGCAAGAATGCATCGAGCTATTTGCCAACGTTTAGGTATAGCGTACCTGTTGACTAAGCTGAAGTCCTCCTTGCAGATGGCAATCCCCTCCGGTCCGACCCCAATGGCCAATCGTTGGCCGTTTGCGTCACGAACCCAGTGCCATTCCACACCGTAATGCTCCAGAGAGGATACCAATTGGAGGGCCTGGTACTCCACAGAGCCCTGACTTGAGCCCTCCAGAGCTTTGTGTCTGGAAATGATACTGCAGGGGAGAGATACGAAAAGGGGAGAAAAAGAAAACTATTTATTATTTCGTTCTCCAGCCGAGATTGGGAATGACATTCTCTGACTCAATACATTTCCCTCAGATAATCGAACAAGCAGGATCACCCACTGTGTGAAGCTATAGGTGAATAAACCTATAGCAGGATAAATGCACTTCTGGTGCATTTTTCACTGTCAAAGCTGATTTGCACCCACAGGCAGAAAGCTCTGATGTTAAACTGGTTATTTTTGGGAGAACTATACTTTAGATCAATGGTCAGGCAGAGCAGAGCTGAATGCTTCTACTAGGCAGTGAGGCCTGCTCATTTCTACAAACTGTGGCTTCATGATGTTTGTGTACCTGCTGCAATGTCCACAGTTCATCGTCAGTCGTTTTGTTGAGTTGTCTCACTTTTGTTCTCTCCTCAGGTTTATTTTATTAATGTTAAACCATCAAGGGTTTATAAATAGATCCCAGTATGACAGCACAGTCAGACTAATGTGTTGTTGCTTTTAGACAGTGAGGCTCTGTGCTGCAGTTTTGAATAGTCTGTATACAAAGACATGTTATTGCACAAATGTGATTCCTAAAGGGTCTTTAATTAAATAGTTCTGTCACATGACATTATTATCATCATCATATGCAGCAGCTCTGTCAAAATTAAAAACAGTGTTGTGCTCAGGGTGTTTTTTCACTGACCCACTTTTTTTATTGTCTTTATAAAGTTTATTCAGCGGCTTACCACCTATAATCATCCCCTCCCTGCTCATGGCATACAAACAAAGCCTGCACAGTGCACACCACATTAATCAACAATTAGGAGGTCAATTAATAAAGTGCATGGAACATTCATGCAGCGGCATCATTACAAACTGGCTGGGGTTGAGTGTAGGTGAACAGAGCTAGCTCTATAGCATGTATTTACATAATTTAATGAAGCTGGTTTAGCAGATGTGGCTTGATAATGTATAATTAAGGCATCGGAGAAGCAGATGTGCACGACAAATGGTTCTAGGATGCTCTACAAGGCCTGTTTACTACACTGCAGTAAGTCTCGGATAAATTCCAGACAGTAGCAGTTTGAAAAGTGCGATCTAATGTTTACACACTTCTATAGAATCCATCTTCACAAACTCAAAATACTGCAACTATGAAACTTTTGTCACCCTCGTGTTATTTACAGAGAAAACAGTGAAGATGGAGGTTCTGTCAGTGCAAACATGCTACGTGATCTCTCCTGTCAGCTGCCCCTTTTTGGCTGAACAGTGAGTATGTGGTGTGTGTGTGTGTGTGTGTGTGTGTGTGTGTGTGTGTGTGTGTGTGTGTGTGTGTGTGTGTGTGTGTGTGTGTGTGTGTGTGTGTATCTAAGCTAACAAAACGTGTGATGAACTCTTATCTGGTGTCTTTCACCTCCGCAAATCTGAGATAAAGCAAGGCAGTGCATTTTAAATAAATGCTGCAAGACAAAAAGAAACAAACGCTTCATCTCAGTGTAGCACTCGAGGAGCATATTTAACTTTACTTAGCATTTTGATTTATTGTGGTTTCTTTTCCTATCATTTCTCAAACACAATCCACCACTTTAATCTATTCTTGGCTCAATGCCATGAGCCTTTGTTTACTTTCTATGGAGTCTGTATGGACTCTTAACTCCCTCAGAGGCAGCTGAGGGCAGGGATTCTAGAGATCGGACACATACGGACGCAGTAAATGATTGGCTAGCTAGATGTTGTAAAAAGTTGTCCTGGTCACTCTGAGGTCAGAGCGTCGTACCTGTCCGTGGTGGACGAGCTGGGCTCCTCTCCGCACAGTTCAGAGTACCAGTACTGTGCTGTGTTTTGGTTGTAGTCGCCGAACTCGGCCTGTGCCAGCAGCGCACTCAGTTCTTCTGCTTGTTCGGAGCCCATGCGCAGGTGACCATTGTGGAGGTCTTCCTTCACGTGCATGAAGAAGACGTGTCTGGTGGACAAGGAGAGAAGAGAGCAGTGGTCAAAACATGATGTGGCAGGCAGAAACTTTAGCAAGGGGTTCAGATGAATAAATGCAACACAACAACAACAACTGCAGTATATTCTCAGCAGCAGAATGTGAAATATCACAGTAGTATCATACTGAATATCAAATAGTGCAGAAGTCATCACATCAGTGCCAACTTGCAAACTCTTAAACACAATACATTTATGCAGGAACAGGTAATATGATCAGCTCCGCCATAGAGGAGCCAATTTTTCAAACAGTGGCTGCTTTCATAGTTCATCGGACTGTCATCGTGTGTAACCATCAGGAGTCAGCACGTCTGCAGCACACACAGGCCAGAGCAGGAGGTCGTTACAGGGATAGAGTTTCACCACAGACAGCTGGTGTTTGTGTGGGTGCAGAAGTGGCAAAAGCAACTGTGACAGAGTTCAATACCCTTTCTGCTTCACTTTCCCCTTTTTCAACCTCTTCCTCAAAGCACACTAGCGGAGCTTCCTTATAAAGGCAATTTAGTACAGGCTCTAAAAGTGGAAGCAAAGTAGTCAGAGGGACCCTGCAAGACTGAGTGGGATTTTTTTCTCTTTCTTGCAGATGCTTGGACTTTGACAGTGCCTGCTGACTTTGTGGAGAAAAACATCCGGTTTGCATCTCTTAAATCTGTGGCTCATTGTCAAATATGTTGTTAAATAACCTCAAGATCATGCATGATGTCCATTTAAAGTCAAGTCCACAAATGTTTTTTCCCCTGGTATAAATAGGGATTGTTGCTGAAATTGAGTTAGCTTTATCCAGTGAAAGTTGAGAAAATGGTTCAAAAGATTTATGGTGGTCATGAACAATTGTGATTGTTTGGTCTGAACTATTATACGAGTACATCGAGTACTTGTCAGGAGAAGAAAAACGGCTCAATTTTTCAAATAAATAAGCTACGGCAGGTCCTTTCCATTGTTTTGACCACAAGATGTGAGGAATTCTTGCTACACGCAGCAGGAGACACAATGTGGAGAGGAGAAACACCCTGACATCATGAACTTAAGTAACCTGAGCAGCAGATCCCTCCTTTGGTCGACCTCTGGCACAGTAACCCTAAGAAGATTGGACAGGCACCAACCAGCCTTACAGTCACCTGCTTTTGAAACAAACCAGTCGGACGGCTTTTTGGTTGTTGACTAGACGGGATCCTGTTAGTGGAGTCATCATTAATAGGTCTAAGAGAATTAAAAAAACAAGTTAACTCAACATCCTGCGTCAAAAGTTCAACTCGCAAAACAATTTAAAGTTAAAGGAAAAATAGCAGATTTTTATTTTTTTTATGTGGCACTTAAAAGCCAACATCCCCTAGAACTGCTTGTTATTTTTTGAGAAAGAAAAAAAAAACTCCCTGAGGTCACAGTTACTCTTTGAAGCATGATGCAAAGTGAGACATTTTTTAATTTGTGCAAATTAGGTCACACTAGGAATTAAAGGGATTTAAAAGGATATTTACAGGGTTTAAAGGGCTACTTTGAGTCAAATAAAAAAAAAAAGAAGATAATTCTGACTCCATAGAGTTAATTTAAATCCATTGTTTTGTGGAAAAAATTGAAGCAGTGCCTCACTGGAACTAAAGACGACACTGGGATGAGTCCATGTGGGCTTTTACACTCACAGAAAACTCTGGATATTTGCAGGAGGAGCTGCATGTGTTGTAAGTGTTAAGTGCAGGTGTTGTAAAACCTGTAAGTAAACATGTTTAGTAATCCTGATCTAGCAGGGCATCACTGCTGGTAGAATAAACTTTTGTGTATTGTGCCTTGTTGGATATGCAACAAATGGACACACCTCTTCCAGTCTGATTCAGCGAGCTCCCAAAGGAGCAACAACAACAGAAGCAAGAAGCAGCAGCCGTGAGGCACACAAACAGAGCCAGTCTACACCGGCCCCGATAAAGCACTGACCATAACAACGAAGCCCCCGTAGCTGACTAGCCTCAGGCATAACAAACAGCGCTTTGATATGGTGTTAAACATCCCATTCCCTCCAATGAACACACACACACCAACAGTGCGCCCTATTGTGTCGAGCCCAGCAGGCGTCATGTGATGGAGCACTGCTAGTTTAGCTACCTGCCTGACGCAAACAATAGGGCTGATTTGACTGGGAGGTTACTACAGGTTGCCGACAAAGGGGTTATGATAGGGCAAAGCCGCGGAGGTTACTAGAGTCCAGGTAGAGGATTGGCAAGAGGTTAATATCGGCTAATGATGAGCAAGGCATCAGATATCTTAAAAGCTCCTTTGTTCCAGCCCCAAGACACTGACAAGACGAGTGACTAACATGAGCAGACTTGCCGAGTTTTAACCGCAGTGTTAAAAGGCCCATTTTACCAACCATCTGTCACAGTGTGCAACCCACGGTATGCAACTTTTGGTGAGCATGCTGCTGAGCAAGACTTCTGACACCTGCTTTCCTGCTGTTGTGAAGCAGCCACGAGTGTAAACAGATGCGTGTGCTTTGCTGAGCTCAGGCCAAAAAAAATCCTTTTGATCGTTCAGTAGACAACAGATATTATTAAAAAATAAAAAGCTGCACGGTAGAAGAGGTTAACGGTGCAACTCACAACAGAGGTAACTACAGTTCACAGAGAGTTGTGTTCCTGCTCGACTTCCCCGAGGCAGCGTGAGACACATCAGATATGCACTGAGAAAAAAAAACAAAAAAAAACCCACACCATGAAAACATGACTAAATATCAACAAACAGCTGCTCGACAAGAAGATGGTAATAATTTCTCCCACTGAGGCCCCCTGATGTTGCTACTGGATCTGCTCTTAACACGGCCCTCGCACAACATGGGGAACTCACTATTTACTAAGAAAACATGTGAAGCGGTTTTGAAACCGATGACGAAATACTGTTTTGCTTCTGTTTTTGTTCTCTTCATATCAAGGGCTTTAAACACATCTCTATGTGTACTTCATTTCCCTCTATATTAAGAATATAGCTTCCCAGACAGCTGTCCCGGGATCAGTTGTCTCTTTTGCTGAGTCAGCAACTCTCATGGTATTAAGGCACAGGGAGAGAAACAGTCCAAAAATCCATTCAATCCTCTCCCTGCATGAAGTGCCAGGCTGGTGGAACTAAATCGAGAAATGTCATGTTTCACTACCTTTTAGAAATGTTTCCTGAGTAGGCTAAAAAAATACAAGATTCACTTTTTTAAAAAGCTGTTTTTTTAAACGAAACCCATCAGGTTGACATGGTAACCAAGGTGACAAGACAAGAGACAGCAGAACCGATAACTGAAGGCCATGCTCAACCAAACAGGCATTCAAGCAGATGATGGTCTATTCAGACGGTATGACTCCTGACTGTCCTCTCCGTCAGGCCAAGTCACTCTCACACGGTTAGACCAGAGAACACTTAAATCTGTCCATTGCTTGGACGCGATGATGCCACACTGCATCAGACTCTCCCTCTTCAGAAGCCGTTTCTCTGCAGCCTAGACATCTCTGTAGGATGCTTCAGCCGCCCTTTTCACCTCGTCGAGGACTCACACACACGTTACTAATCAGACAAACTGTGCACGCATCATCACAGAGTCATTCTAGAAGTGTACTTCAAAACGCGGCAGCCTCTTTAGTGTTGGCTTGTTGTTTAGTCTGACCCCTGACTAATATGCAAGACGCAGACTGAATGCCAGGAAGTCTGAGTCGAGACCAAAGTCTCCTGGCCTACTTCCACTGTGTTATGCTGCATTCAGCTCCATCATTGTTGTGGCCTTCCTAGATAACCAACAATCATAGTCTTAAGAGGCTTGTTTATTCACAGTCCTGGTAGCCCTGTGAATGCCAACATTACAAGGGAAATAAAAGCTCTCCAAAGCAGTGGGCAGGGGGAGTTTGTGTATGTGGGTGCTGCTGTAATGCTGACCCGATTGCCTTGCTGGAATAATTCAATTAAAGCGAGCCTGAACTCTGAGAGAAAAAAAATAATAGAAAAATAGGTCAGTCGCAAAAGAGCTGAACTTGGGGGACCAGGGTGAGATAATTTGATTTTTTTCAGTTAATTCTTTTGCTCAGTATATCACAAAATGAAAAACGGATATACATTTTAGGAGACAATTTGACAAATCTTCACATGTCTTTGTATTTACTCTGATGCTAGAGGGAAGAAGGCACAAGGAAACATTTCATCCAAGTAGTCACTCATCATAAAGTCTAATAAACTCAAGTCTACTCCACCCATCTCCTCTTTTACACATCTTTTCTGCCCTAACCCAGTGTCTATTCCTTCTGTGGGCAGCTCTGCCGCACAGAAGAACAAAACGTCCCCTCAATCTGAAACCTAACACCTCTGCCTGGAGACTGCAACCCTGTCCGGCCAATCACACGCTGAGTTTCAGTCCTCATCACTATGCCTTTCAACAATGTGGTTTGTAAGCTAGTCAAATATCACACTGCCAGTAGCTGTGTGCTCGCCGAGGTTACTATGTGTCAATGAACTTTAGTAAACTCTGCTGAACATCTTCAAGGCGTGGGCACAATGGAAAGTCAGAAACACTTGTTGCAATACAAACAATAATTTCAAGCCTTGACTATAAACACATGATACATCTTAGGCTCTGAGCTCAGATCTAAACAGCAATAAAACAAAGATGCTGTTTGTATGCTGAACGCCTGCTGCTCTGTACTGTGGGGTGAAACTGTAATTAAAAGGGCTGCACTGATCCTCCTGAGTTAGGACGCTGAACAAATATAATAATTTTGTCATTCCTGGACAAAGGCTAATGTTATGACTTCAAAATCAGGGCTGGGTTACTCGAGTGCACAACAGGCACAGGAAACTTGCAGGGAGAGAAAAAGTGAGTAATTACCATCAGAGCATGCTGAGAAAAGCTTCAAACAAGCTTTATGTGTGATCTTTGGCTTGATCCTCTCTGCAGTCTGGGAGCTTTAAGTGATAAATTCTCTGTGACGTGAATAAATTAACTCAAGTTGCAGAACATTGGGTCGAATAGGGTGTGCAGGAGAGATTTTATGCTTCTTTATGAGTATTCTTGGATTGGAACTTGTACCACACCTGATTTATGGAGAAAATAAACTGTAGTGTTGTTGGTACATCAATACAAAGTCTTTTTTTATGAATTATTTTCTCAGCTGACCAATTCTGTGAACACTGCGTACAGTTGGAACTTGTCCCACGATACACTAGGGGAGAGGGGCAAGGGAACAGCCAGACAGATTGATATTGTGATGCAAGGCTAACTCACAGACCGGCAATGCATTGACTTCTATGGAGTCTCTGGTCCTTTTTGACCAGCGTGTCTTTGAACTGACTGATTATATAAGGAGAGAAAGATTCCCGTCCTGTGAGAGCAATGACTTTTTCAACAGATTGGGAATGAGGAGACGCTTTAGGAAATGTTTGACTTCGAGACTAAAAGGAAAGCTAAAAGACAAACACACATATTCTCATAGTGTTTGCTATTCTTAGTTACTTTGATGACAAAGGTCAAGCCCTTACATTTTCACATGTGAATTTGTTAGTGAGGAGGTCTTTATTAGTGGAAAACTGCCATTTTAATGAAATATAAGTAAGAAAATATGATTCCTTGGTTAATACTCATGTTGCACCTTGTTTGAATTTCAGTTAAAGATAAGCTAACTCCCAAAGGGGTTGACAGGTTAACAACCAGGACCTCAGATAAAGCCTGTACTAATAGCTGTGCCCCTCCACAGTATCTACTGTTTGCCTGATCAGAATGTTAAATACGAGGTCTAATGAAGGGGAAACATTCACGTATTTAAAACCAGAAACTACCCCCCCCCCCCAGCAAGTGCTGGTTAATGATGCAGATAACACGGGGCTGTTGTTGAGGCCCTTCGGTCGGTGTTCCTTCACCAACACAAAGTGTTACTTCCTAATGGATGGCAGTTACATGACATGAGCCGATATGTCACGGAAATACAAATGAGATGTTTTTTATAAAAAAACCTACATTCTGAAAACTGTTTGGGTCCATAAAATGGAATAAGAATCATTTGTCAAAGACAGTTTTAAGAAAGTTTCAGTGCAAAACAAACCGAACCATTGGAGAGATTTGAATTGCCTTGATTCAGTCTTTGTTCAATGTGGCGCCTTCAGAAGCCCAAAATAGAAGGATTAGGCTTCGCTAAAAAGAAAGTGCATTACTGACACAGAACGCTTGGAAATACTATATGGATGAAGGAGATTCTAAAAGCAATGAGATTAGAGAAAAAGAGCTTCAAACAGAGGACACGGCTGACAGAATTCTGTCAGAAATATATATATATATATATATATATATATATATACACACACACACACACACACACACACACACACAGTATATATGTGGAGGGAAGCATATCAGCATCAAGCGAAGAAGTCTGTTAGTTGTGTTATACTCTGTTTTTCTGTGTATGAATGTTCTTTGGTGGGACTTGTCTGTTTGGACAGTACGGTGCTGTGGAAAAGAATTTCCCCTTGGGGACAATAAAGTCTAAAGTCTAATCGAAAGTGTTTGTGATGGATATTAGTCCTCATAACCGTTTTTATGATCAGACAGTACCCAAAGCTTTAGCCTGGACATCACATCCTCCAGTAGTAGAGGGGCCAAACTAAAGAAGAATGTAATTAACACAAAGTAGTGGGCTGCATGTGAATGTGCTCACACACTGATGTGTGTGCAGGGCTTTACGTGGCAGCAGAGTACACTGTGCTTATATAAGCGGCTCTGTGCGCGCTCAGTTCAGGCAGGTTATGTAATAAAGGCCTATAAAACGGGCGTGGGGGAAAAGGGGCCCACCCCCTCAGCGCGGCTCAGAGTTGGGCTACTGTACAGACTCTTTAGCTTTGTCCACACTCTCAAGCCCAACGTGAGCATACAGCTGCTCTTTGCAGAGGAGCATGTGCCAAAAGGAAATGTGCGATAGAGGAGAATTTTCTGTGGTTTCCATGAAGAGGTGCGTGTCTTCAGTCAGAATGAGTTGTGTGGAGGCTGATTTATCCTAAGTAGGTCAAAGGGGACAGCAATGGAACAAATTTATTTACACTGTAAATTTAATTAAGGGCTAGAAATTGTAATTCATAGTTTACAAATGAAAAACACGCTCTACCACAAACCTTGGCCAATTTCACAAAACTTTATGAACCTTGTAAATTCAGTTTCAGGGCTGTGTTGCACAGAATAATACCTCCGCTGTGTACCATTTATTCTGCTTTCATCTGTAACTGTTGCCCATGTTTGCACCCCTACCATTTAAATAAAGACAGATGGATGGTATGCAGCTTACGCCAAAATCAAAACACACAACTAGACAGCATGTTGATTTGTACCACGCCATGTATTTATTTATATATTAGAGGCAACCCCACATACCCTCACATCTTTATCTCACCTTTTCCAGTCACCCTGTGACCCCCACCCCCACCCAGCCATCTGTTGATAACCCCCCGCTAATCTAGTAGAGGTCAGGGCACAGGCTGCCAAGTGTCCTCCACCCTCACACTCTCTGCCCCCACAAGCCTTTCACTTTTTCCCCTCTTCAAAAGATTGCCAAATACGGGCCAGAGTAGAGTCCGGGGGGGGGGGGGGGGGGGGGGGGGTGAGACAGACATGAGAGGAAGTGGGATCACTGATGGTTTTTTTTCAGACAGCAATGACAATATGGCAGGAGAGAAAAACTGAACTCTTTATATTTGATGAGAGACAGAGGAGGGGGTGAGAAACAGCAGAGGGGGAGGGGGCAGTGGGTGAACTGGGCAGACACCGAGTGCCAAATGGACTGCCAGACAAATTACCGGCCAATGCAGATACATGTCAGTTTAATGAACACTTCTCGTGGCACACTGTGTGTGTGTGTGTGTGTGTGTGTGTGTGTGTGTGTGTGTGTGTGTGTGTGTGTGTGTGTGTGTGTGTGTGTGTGTGTGTGTGTGTGTGTGTGTGTGAGAGAGGGCAGCGTGGCGGAGCTTAAAAAGACACCAAACAAATTTGCTCCCCCTCCAGTGTGCCCCCCTCCCCCGTAACATGCCTGCAGTATCAAACACTTGCAGCATCGCCCGAGGCAAATATAACATCCACGGGAGATGCAGTTTTTTTTTTTTTTGGACAGCTTCAGACGGCTGTTATTTATAGCTTCAAACAAAAGCGGGGGCTGGGGGAACACCGAGTCAGGATGGAGACTTGTCAAGGCATGTTTCTTTGTTCGGTACTGATGGGTTTTGTTTCAACTAATCTGGCAGATGGAAGAGAAATAGGGAAGCTGTAACTCTAACTTATTTGCCAAGATTATTTCTGGTGATTTGGTTTTGACAAAAGGCTGCATGAAAATTCTGCATGCTTTCAATTTTAGTTTTGTATCTCTCCATGGATACCAGCTGCAACAGTTACTCTATCAATGGTAACATATATCAAAACGGTAAACACCGTACGGCCAGTCCCATAGTTTCCCCAACAGCATCTGCAAAAATGTCAAACAGAGGGCTGCGCTTTTGTTTCGACCAAAAATGAACACAAACAATTGAAACAAACAAAAAAAAAAAAGCACAACAAAAGTTATTCTTAGTTGAATGGGGGCAGTGACAGAGGTCCTGGCTGCCACACAGAGGGTCCCTGGGGGGCAGACAGAGCACAGAGCAGCACACAGCTCCCAGAGCTGCTGGATCACATTTCCTGCCTGGAGCTGGAGGATCTAAAACGACCTATAATAACCCCCGGAAGAGCTGGGGGAAGAGGTTACTACAGGACACTACACTGTATAGGAAACAAGTGTTCAGACTACGCTAGGGGAATTCAGTATCGACGGTTTGTTTTGACCCAATGTGTCTTCCTCATTGTATATGAATGTAAAATATTTGAATCATTAAATCAACACTTGTGCAAGTTGACAAGCTGGTTTGCTGGTATTTAGTGGAGATTAACACAAAAATAAAGTGCTTAAATACTATGCTTATTTGCCCATGAACTAATGCGATCATGTGCCAGATTTGCCCACCATATTTCTGCAGCATGTGAGCTGGTAAGCATACCTCGTCTGTTCCTGCAGAATCAGATGGGGCTCCACAAAGAACTTGACCCGCAGCCTCAGTCGACACGGCGTCAAGTTATCCATCTGCTGGCATATGCGGTTCCTCAGATTCAGCCACAGGTTCTCGCCTTTGCTGCCAGTGAACTGCAGCCCAAAGTAGTCCACTTCTATTATGCCCAACTTTCTGCAAACCTGGTCAGAGATGAAAGACACAATAGTGGATTATGGCACAGAGAAATTCAAATAGGATCCTCAAACCAATTAAATGGTGGCAGGGGGATGTCTTAGAAGCTCATTCTCAAAGCAGCAAAACAAATTAAGTTGAGGGGTTTGACAAATGTCTTTAGGGAAGACAACCCATTTGGACTCTCAAGTTACCCAAAAGGAATCGGTGATGATTTTGCACAAGATTTGCACGTGGCTTAAAAAAACAAAAGTGCTTTGTTCAATAGGATTTCTACTAGGCTACAATCCCCCAGTGTTACTCTCACATAGATAAAGCCCATCAATATGCTGAGGACTCACGATAGGGAGGAAGTGAACTTGGGAGGCTCTCCCGGGGTAAGAGGGGGGCTCATCAAACCCCTCAATCCCACGCCCCCTGAGCGGCGGTAGCCATGAGGTTATTACATAACTGCCTGGTGGAGGTCTGCAGGGAGCCCGGAGGCTGGGGATAAATCTCATTCAAACCCACGGCAAGTTGGGGATGTGCCATGCATATGAAATAGCTTTTCATTTACTAAGAGAAGAGGGGAAAAAAACAACTAGGGGCTTCTGATGAAAGAAGAAGTTCGCGTGATACTCTGCTCATGTCCACTGTGTGAGGAAAATCTTAAACGACTGAAGTTGAGACTGAAGTTTCAGTTTGAGTTGGAGCTCCGAGTGGCTGCTGAAGAATGAACTCTAGTAACCTTGACCAAGCCATCTGCTTCTGACTAGTTTGCCATGCAGGTAAAAGAAAACGCCGTGGCAGTTTTAACACCATGGTACTTTTTCTGCACCAAGTCACATGTTAATACCATGAAATCATTTTGTTGTGGAATTTTTTGGGGGGATGTAACTCGCAACAGAACATTTTGTTTCCGCCATCCCCTATATGTGCAACAATGAAGCAGATTTGTCCACATGGTGTTTTGCTAAGTTTTTGAAGATTTTTTCCCCCCACAATCATCGAAAACACGCGTATTAAAGTATTCCTATATCGTGCAGAAAGTGTGTTCAAACCCTGATGTTATTTACAAGGATATGAGTCATGCCGAAGCGACGGCTCCATCAACATGAAGTTCCGTAAAAACACAATTTTAAAGTTTGCATGACAACTTTAGGGCATCTATCCCGTCTCATATACACTTTGTATTTAAAAATAAAACATTATTTAAAAAAAATAAAAAATAAACAGCCTACCTTATTCAGACAGTCTTCACCATTCGCCTTCGCATCAACTTCCACTTCCATAACCACCGAATCCGGACGAGTAACGTGGCAGAGCATTTTGGCTGTGTCTGTGTTTAAATCTTTGGTGTGCCACTCATTAAAAAATAATAAAACACTCCTCGAGCCTTCTTTTTAAAAAACCCTACATCAAGCCCTCGTCACTTTCTCAGCCTTTCCTCTCCGTGTGGCGGATCTGAAGCCACCAGCTGTAGTCTATATCAATGAAATGCCATACACGGCACCGCCTACTTTGCAGCTGTCCAATGACGGACGACTTGACATAAGCGCTGAAAAGGCTCTGACAAATAGGAAGTCGTGTTACGTTGACGAGCTGTTCTGAGCTCCCGTGCCTGGAAGTGTGAGGGGGCTACACTGCGCCCTCGTCTGGCTAGCCTGTTGCAGGGACTTGAAGTAGCTTTTCAACTCACCTGCTCCTAATGATTTAGACATTTCAGCGAGCTTCAGCAGACTTCGGGGTGAGTTTAATGGCTTATATACGGTTCTTCCCCCCTCGGTTTTTTTTTGTCAATAATGAATGGGAATGTCCAGAAATAGCTTTAATAACGGGAATCTGCGTCACTTGCTTTCATCTACAGTCTCAAGCTCTCATGAAATTTTCATGATGGCAGTCCTGTTGTGTTAGAAACTCACTTCCTTTTTTACCACATACACTTTTATCAAATAGCTGATGTATTTTTAAATTTTTAAATCTATTTTTTTGTATCTATTTTTTGTACATTCTTTATTTTTCTTTTTTTTAAGTTTAAATTGTGCTGTGCTCACTTTTTTTGCAATCTTTGCTCTTTGCTGCTGTAACAATGTAAATTTCCCCATTGTGGGATAAATAAAGGATTATGTTATGTTATCTTATCATATATTATCTTATATGTCTCTTCTCTTACTTGCGTTACACCCGGAGTGACCCAGGCCAATTCCAGTCTACCATTTTGAACTATAGCCTCCTTATCCAGTTAAGGAACTAGATTATATAACTGTGTTCAGTTTGATATGAGGTGTAATCAAATCACAAGGAGATTACTTTGATGTGTTTTCTTACACACAGACACATTTGAAGAAGCTTTAACTTTACCCTGACCTTGAATTCTGCTTGGTTGCTCAGTTGGTGGTCATTGGTTATAGCCACCACTTCACAGACTTGAAAACTATGTAACAATGACATTTCTGGCTAATTAATTATTTTTTTTTTTTTTTTTTGACAGAGCATTATTCTTTGTAGCTCCTGCAGTAAGAGGCCAGCTAGGCCAGACAAGACTGCAGAGAACTCCAGCCACGTGCTAATACTTGCATTTAGGAAGGCATGGTGTGCGGCCAAGCCCCATGTTTGTCTGCCAGGGGACATTTCAGAGTACAGTGTGCCTCCATATTTTTGGACTCTCCTACCCCTGCATTCCTGACATAGCATCAGTGACTCAGAGATACAGCAGGACACAAAAGGAGCCCCTTAAAGATGATCACTTAACCATTAAAAAAATGTAGGCTATACTGAGACTTCACTAAAAGTGAGTGGAAGATTGGATTAGAGATTAACACTGTGAGGATGTTTTGTGTATGTTTCTGTCTCTTTATGAGGATGTTTTATATCAACTGGTAAAGATACAAAAAATGCTGATAAGAGCTATACAAACTGAGTGATGCACTTAGTAATTTACAGTGAGTAATGTGTGTTAAATTATAAAAGGTAGGGCTAAACAAAAGGCTTAATTAATATGGGTGTGAAATGATAATGATGAAATCAATTTGTTTGACATGTTTAATGTCAAACATGCATCGTAATTTGTATTTAGTATCTGTGTGTGAAATGCAACTTTATAGGGAGGTATTGTTAAATCTTCAGCTGATTTTGGATTATAGCTGTGACTTTCTCTCCAACTGAATTAAATTCAAAAGTGGTCAATAGATGCCATGAGCTGTAACACGTGTGTATCTTTCTGTGTGTTAAATGGTCACTCAGTCTGGAGTGGATAGCAGCATGTGTCCCTTTGCCCTGCGGTGATGTAAGGAGATGAGGAGTGAACGAGCACAGAGACGTGCAGTCTGAGCAGCCTCTCTTAACCATAAATGGGAAAGCATTGAAGGCAGTGAAGCGACCTAACGGCCATTGTCGATGATGCAGGACTAAAGGTAGTCACTGAGTGAGCGTGAGTGTGTGCGTACAGTCACACACATACAAACATGTACCTTGACTGTACACACAGAGCAACTGCAGGTGCACAGCGGCTGGGAGTTATCTGTGATTCACTTGACATTCAATATTTTACATAATTAATAATAAATATTTGCAATATATATGTTAAATTAGCTATTTATATCACTTTTTATATAAAATAGTACATTTAAAGAAACAGTGCTGATTTTAGAAGCTCTAATTTGGTTCATGCCAATGTAGGTATTAGTACTTTTACACTCAAGCCATTTTACTTTAATACACAAAGCAACTCAATTATTTATAATTTTTCTAACTGAATACCAATGCAGCAGTAATAGCAAAAATAATTCCAGTCACACAGCAAGTAGAAAATAATCAACATGTATCTATTAAGACTCTCCTTTTGCACATCTAGGTCAACATTTTTTTTGGGGGGGTGGGGATCTTTTTTTTTTTTTTTAACCATCTGACACGAACACGGACCATTGGCAGACTCCTGGTTCGCGGCAAGATATGACATCATGCAGTTTGACATCACTTCCCTTTGAGGCAAGTCACCGCTGACTCGACTGGAGCGTGAAAACATAGCCACGCAGGGGTTTGTGTGTGTGTGTGTGTGTGTGTGTGTGTGTGTGTGTGTGTGTGTGTGTGTGTGTGTGTGTGTGTGTGTGTGTGTGTGTGTGTGTGTGTGTGTGTGTGTGTGTGTGTGTGTGTGTGTGTGTCTGTCTGTCTATGTGTTTGCATGTGGGCACATGACATCACAGCGTCATCACTGCCCCATCTCCATAGCCAAAGCTGTGCCTCTTGAAGCAGATATTATGTCAGCAAGTGCCATGCTAGCAGAGCTGCTGCGGCTGTTGTTGTTTTTGTTGTGGTATTCTTGATTACTTTCCTTTTCATTCCTGTCATTCTGCTTCTTGTGAGCTTAAAGAAGGGCAGCGTCAAGCAGTTGACGGATTAAGCGAAAAAAAAAGAGGGACTCGTGTGCCCAATATGAGGAAAGGCCACAGGGCGAGCAGCTCCTCTGAGTCCGACGAGAATCAACAACAACAGTCGAAGGATTCCTCAAGTCCGTCATCGCCATGTGGAAGTTCACTGGATGAGGATTCATCGTCGGATTCAGACGTGGAGGCAGAGGGTGTGATGAAGAGGAGCCAGAGGTTCAGCAGCTCTTTCAGCCTTGAAGAAGATAATCAGCTACAGCCAAAGGATGAGGACAGTGACGACGAGCTGTCGCAGAAGAACTCTAACGGAGTACCCATCACAGAGCAGGTGGAAGCAGAATTGGCAGCCAAGTGCGTTTTATTGGAAAAACAGGACACTTCCTGTGACACGATTCAACCTCCAAGGTCGGGCTTGTTCAGGCCTCAGGAGTTATGGCTGGCAGTGACGAGATGTCTCTCCCTACGATGGCCCCCCTGTCTGTCAATCAACAGACAGACGAGCAGGAAATTAGCTTACCAAGCGGACCTCGACCAATCCGAGGACACACAGTCGACCGTTAGCTCTGATTCGACCAATGAGAGCTCTTCAAACACGTCCACATCAGATGACAGAGATGTGACTTCGGCGAAACCCGAGGAAAAGGAAGTGAAAACTAGAGGTGTTAAAAGTGGTCCAGCTCGTTTTCTTGGGATTTCTCGTTCCTCCCCCAGATTGCCAAGAGCCAAACAAGCCACAGACTCCGTGTTGGCTTCAATGATCCTGGAAAAAGAAATGTTTTTAAGGATCGAGCTCGTAGACTCGGGCGACTTGAGGGAAGATTTGCGCTACAGGGCTGAGTGGAAGCTGTCAGAGAGAACTAAGGAATTGGCAGAGGGAGTCTGGCTTTCTCGGAGCCAAAAGTTGATGGATTGAACATGAAGTTAACAACTTGGTTGCCTTTGTTGGAATAGTATTTATCATCAACCCATCAAGCTAGATTGCTTATTGCAACTATCAGTAAATTGGTTATTATAATCATCAAATCGAAGTTTGTTTTATTCCTGATTAAAAGCGGCTTAGATTTCAATGAGTAATCAGTGAGATTGTATTTGCATGATGGCTGTGTGTTGATCCATGCGCTCGCTGTTGCTTACTAATTAGAAAGGCTATTTTCAGAAACGCAGCACAGTCGGAGTTAATGTTTGTTTTTTCTGCCTTTCTGGATCTCTCAGAGAACATTTTATACATGGCTGGTTCCATGTGTGGGAGGCAAAGGAGATCTAATAGACTATGTCATGTATTATAAATAAAAGCCTCTTTTGAGATATTTGTTGAATTTTTTTTTTCAAATGAGAATTAATACAAGAACAAATACAGATATATATTAAAGCTTTATGTCAGAGTGGGTAGCCCTCATTGCAAAGTTATGCTTTCCCACAAATGGTGAATGGTGAATTCTCGTAAGGAGAATCTAGAACATGTAGGACGTTTCTTTTTGTGTGCATGCATTGGAGAAGTTTCAGTTCACACACTAGAGTTTAGCTGCAAAGAAGGATCAAACGTTATCATCAGGGCTATTAAACAAAAACAATGTGTTTTGATGTATACCAAATACATTTGACTCACATTACAGTGTAAACTGATATTTAGATTTAATGGTCAATACATAATTACATAATCCTAATACTACTATTAAAAAAAAAAGATTTGTTGGTTTGTAATTTCAAAGACAGCTTTTTAAATGACTTGAGGGGGAAAAAAACTTGGAATTATTTAAATCTGGTTCAACTTTGCAAGAACAAATATTCCAAATAACTTAAACTGTGCGGCAAAGAAATATTCTTTATAAAAAACCTCAAATCAGACAGCCTTTCCCCACTACAGTACAAACAGACAAGTACACAATATGGCTTTGCTTTATTTCTGACAGTCAAGCTGTTAGGCACTTCTTGAAGCCGTCACAAGCAATATAACAATGTGTGACTCCATAATTATAATCCATCATGGCACGTGCAGGAGCATCCTTTTATGCAAAGCTGGAACCTATTTTTAACATGCATGCACAAGCATAACCTCTCTTAGGCGCAAAGGACAAGAATATGCAATTTGCACATGCACATATAATATGCACAAACAGTGCAGAATCTTACCAGTAGTAGTAGATTTAACTTTGACTTTGCTATCATAAAGTATTTATTCATCACACCACCTCTCTATCACCAGTGCATGGTTTTGTATGCACTGCTCTCTTTATTTACCTTTGTTTGCATGTTTAGTTGTTCATAGCTGGCTGTACATTAATGCGGAAGATATCAGATTGTAACAAAACTCATGCAGCCCTTTTGACAGCTTAGTGGAATCCTATAAAAATGAAGCATGGTTGTATTTAGGAGGAAGAGGAAGCATAGCTGCGTGACTTGACTCTCACTGCCTGTTATCCTCATCACCATAATGAGTGCTGCAGGAAAAAGAAAGACAGGAACAGAGGTAGAGGGGATGTTTACACACACACACACACACACACACACACACACACACACACACACACACACACTCAGTTATTCTGGAAGGCAGTACTCTGAACTGGAAACATCAGCAATGAAATCAACAATTGTTGAAACCATGCATTTTCTTTGTTATAACCTCCATATGCCATTACATTGGAGTTCAGATTTGTGCACGCATATTCCATCAGTTCATTTTAAACTGTATAAGCGGACTGTAGTAGTGGAGGAGTAGGAGAAAAAAAAGGTGTCAGAGAAGCGCAGCATGTGCATATGTGAAAAGGAGGAGGAAAATGGAAGAAATTGGTCTCATCTGTTGAGAGCCAGGAGTTTGGTCCCCAAAGTGAAAACTGGCAACCCATCATCACTAAAGCCGGGCCTCATTAGGCAAATGATGCATGTATAGCAGATGATGACACATCTTGTAGCCAGTATGCTTCATCATAACTCCTGCCCTCTTTGGTAAAGATTAAATGGGGAATGCACAAATCCTAGAGTCATAGAGTATTGAAATGAGAAAAATGAGCATCCAGGAGACTTATTAGTAATACAATGAAGTTTCTTAAGATTCATTTAACATCTTAGCTGATGTATAAAACATATGATGCATGTAAGCTACTGAAGTAAATCAGCCCTTAATCTTATACATTGAAAGTCAGTAATTAAACGGGTGATCTACACAGTTCCAATACTTTATCGAATTGTTTTTGGATTGTAAGGTCACCTCTCCGTAAGAAGTGAGTTGAATCTTTGTCACATTAAGTTTTTCATGACTTCTTTTTTTTGTTTTTGCAAAATATTCCAGATTGTATCACTATAATATCCTGCTCTGGCTGGAAACACTCAAGAGTGAAATGACAGCATGGCATTTGTCAAGACTGCAAGAACGAAAACAGAGAAGCGTCCCTGAGAGAGGGACAGTGTATGAAACGATAAGTTTCCTCATTCCTGGTTCCCCTCAGTCATTCTTAGGAGTGTTTGTAAACCGTGCTGGAAGGAGCCGTCCCCAGAGATGGTTATGTAAACGTGGGGATGGCCTGCAAATCCTAGCAGAGGACGCACGCCTCAGCCGCCAAAGGACAAATGTGACTCCATGGAATTTTGAAGTCTTGGGAGGCTCGCCAGACAGTAATTGCTTTAACTCTTTAGCCTGTAGATGCATTCTATTAGATTTATAGCTTTGGGATAAGCCATTATGCTTCACCCTTAAAATGAGGGACTACTACTGCTGCTGCTGCTGCTTTTACAAAATGAATTCTGATTTAAGCCTTCATTACCTCTGGGTGCTCTTTCAACCAAAGCCCTAGATAATCTTGAAATATATGATATCAAAAAGTCTGTCTCTCTTGAAAGGCTTCAGGTTGAGTAGGTAGGATCCCAGACAATACCGATGATAGCAATGAATGTGACTCAGCAGCTGGCACTGTCACCTTTACAGCATCAAGGTCCAAAATTCAATCTCTGGCCCTTATCCTTCCTTGCTTTTTTCAGTTTTTTCATGGAGGTTTGCAGTGGAGACTCTAACATGTGTAAGTCATCCCTCAGGATGTTATCCCTTTCACCACCGAATCGGAACCTGGTTAAAAAAAATAAATAATAATACAGTCATCGCAAGAATTATTGCAAAGTGTTTCTAACACAACTATCTCTAACACTTCCTGTAGAAGGTGCATTTCTTCATCTCTAATCATGTGTTGTAGTGTTAACACCATGCAAGAAGTAAGGGAGCCGTAAAATGCAAGCTAAGCACTTCTCAGGACGATGTAGACAGAATGAGGCCAATTTTAAAAAGGAACTCCACATACTTCTGTGTAATAATACTTAGGGTTTATTTTTTTGCTATACATGCTTATTATTTGACTTCTGTTAGAAGCCCAGGTATCCTGTGGATGTGTGTGCTCTGAAGGTAAATCTGTGTGGAATTACCAAAGAAAAAAATTAAATTCTCTAACTGGACCTGCATATAAATGTTTAACCAAGGAAAAGTGTTTCATGTGTTTGTGTAAAGTGAAGTTACCCCTTTCATCCCAATGCACTTTGCTTCAATTATACATTATGGATGAATCAGCTGTGTGTGTGTGTGTGTGTGTGTGTGTGTGTGTGTGTGTGTGTGTGTGTGTGTGTGTGTGTGTGTGTGTGTGTGTGTGTGTGTGTGTGTGTGTGTGTGTGTGTGTGTGTGTGTGTGTGTGTGTGTGTGTGTGTGTGTTCCAGAGCATGCAGATGAGACTCAGGTGTGAGCTTGCTGAAGTAGAATAATAGCATGGCACGGAGGGGCAGAGGGGACACTTGACTCAGGATGATGAATAAGAAGGTTGGGGGTCGATGTTGTTGGCGTTTCTGTACATGGTGTGTATCTGAGGAGGACAAAGAGGGGTGTGATGGATGATTCCAGCAGGGAATTCACGATCTCTCACCGGATGAGACAGACCTTCATGCACACTCTCACCTATGGGCTTTGCCAGAGAGCAAAATGTTCTCTGCTGTCAACACTGACAGGTGTTTCTCCTTTGGGGGTTTATAGTGTGCGTCATGCTCATTCCAGGTGTGTGTGTGTGTGTGTGTGTGTGTGTGTGTGTGTGTGTGTGTGTGTGTGTGTGTGTGTGTGTGTGTGTGTGTGTGTGTGTGTGTGTATACAACAGAAGGCTATGTGACTCTATTACTTAGATTACTATCATACTACTGCTCAGTGTCCCCTCCAGTTATCACCAGCAGTGCAGTAATATCTGCAATGTGCAGACTGCACACAGACTTTTCTCATAGAGATAAATTCAGTAGGTATTTTTTTTTCTCTCTAAAGGAATTTGAGGATGCAAAGTATTGGTTTGCTGGTTGGTTGGTTGGTTGGTTATCATAACCGCCCGTGCTGCAATCACCTCAACCTATCCAACATTTTTGAAGAAAGCTTCAGTTGGAGACACATATTGGACGTGTTTTCAGCTTTAATGAGTTATTGATCACAAACACGATTTAACAGCTTTTTTTTTTTTGCTTTCCTTTCTATATAAATAAATGGAATGGTAAGCCTTTTCAGTATGTAACCGCACATAAGCACAAGAAATGCAGTCATGAAAGATCAGCCCTCAGACTCTCCACGGTTTCTAACTTTGAAAGTAAGTTTGCTTATTGATAAATTAAACCTGCTCATTCTCAAATTTCTCTAGTTTAAAGTCTTTATATGTGATTTGTCACACTTAAATGTAATATAAATCAAGTATATCCTCTGAAAATAACTCTGTGAGTCATGACTGTCTACAATGGGTGTAACACCCGAGTCCCACTGTCTGTGATGTTTTCAGAGTTTTCAGAGTCCTATCTTCAGTTTGTTTACATCGCCTGGACGGCCGGCTGACTCCTCCCCTCGTGTATAAAAGTTGTTTAATTGAGGGACTAGAGAAAAGAAGAATAACATACTGTACTCACTGCTTAACTGTGTTTCTAGATCACGCTCATTTCAGGTAAATTTAGCATGCTAACACAACAATGCAGCGCAAGTTGTTTTGGTTTCATGCTGGTGCTCAAGGGCGACATCTGCTGGATCAAAAAATTGCATATAAAGCCTTTAAAGCATTTTAGCAGAACAGATCCCAACCACTTATGACAGGTGGGCACCAAAGGAGGCAAAATAAGACTATTTGCGGCTAATTGGTTATCAGAAGGCTACACTTGGTTACATGTTCAGGGGAATAGTAAAGTCAGTTTAGTCAGATTATAGTTCAAAATGAATCCTGCATGCTCCAAACACATGATCTGTACGTGTATAGGTTCTCACACAGCTCACATCGCCTCTTCTATGGTTTCTCTTGCCTCTCCGTGTGTCTTTCCATCACTGTTGAATTCAGCTGGGGCTGGTTTTAGTCGCGTGCACATCTGCCTCACTGTACTGATTTCACACGTCACTGAACATAATCTTATGTTATACATTCCCGAAGGAGATTCAGGGCATCCAAGTTGGACACTTCCAACCGTAAAAACGTGGCCTACATTCTTTGAGCAACATTTAATCGCTAATGAAATAAATGTCAGCGTCAATTAACAGAATAATTCCAAATTATGTAGCAATGAGATTTCTGTTTACAAGCATGGAAGGCATGCATGTTAAAACCCATTACATAAGGATAACTGTTACTTTTGCAATTGCTTGAGAGGGCAGTAGGTAATACCTTGCCTTTCTCATTAGGACGTCAACAATCAAATAGCAGAGGATGGTAAGAGTGATGTAGCCTGCAGAGGTTGTCAAATGTAGAGAGGGTAGAGACCAGATGAGGCTCAGTGGCATGGCAGACATCAGCAGCCTTGTTTCCATTGGGCTGCTTTCTGCATGACATGGCAAACAGAGGTGTGGTCTTCAGAGACGAGACTAGACATGTCATTTAAACCTGTGCCTGTAATGTACAGTATGTACAGAATATCCCAAATGACACAGTCTGGGTAGGACTCGTATAGATATGATCTACGCAAAACGTAGACTCTGTTTATGAATGCACCCACATGCATTTCTATTTCTCCATTAGTGATTTCCATGCAAGTTTAATTATTTACATATTGTCATGTTACATGATGTTTTTTTTATTTATCAGCAGTCAATACTCAACAAGAAAATAAATAAATGCATCTTTGTTGCAACTGAACAGATGAAGAAGCTCTAAACACTTGTGTCATTGCAAAGTCTTGGCGATTCCAAGTGCTCTGACTAAGTTGATTGGTGGTTTAAAATGATTCGTTTTTACCTAAATTCAACTGACATTTACATCAAGAACTGCTTTCTAAATATCTTCTTCCCTCTGGGAAAAGAAGAAAATATTTACTGAAATGTCAACACTGCATAAAATAAATATTTCATTTTTTTCTGGTGAGACAAAATACACAACATAAATAAGACCCAACTCTTTGCAGATTGTGACTAAAGCAAGAAGGTCATTGTGATTACAGTAATTTGAGGGTAATGTAAAGATTTTAATTTTCCATTGAGTGTATCGATGCCGGTTGCAGCAAAAAACAATACAGTTTCATCAAACAAATATCGTCATGCTTTGTATGTATCACATTTTTTTTAGCACAGCCCTACTTTTTGGAAGATTTACCCCTTAAATAATAATAATTATTATTATTATTAATTAAAGAACACTCTATCCTTTTTCTTCTTCTTTTTGAGCCTCCAGTTTCAGCATAAGCAGAACATCCTGTAGCAGTGTCTGTGTTGTGTGAGTGATAAATGTGGCTTTGAGAGTTCACACACAAACCTTCACACACACACACACACACACACACACACACACACACACATTTTCACAACAGGTATGCAGTTAAACATGTCTAATGCATAGTCACAATCTAAAAAATACCATCTGAATAAATGGGGCTGTCACCACACCATGCAGGCTGCAGACTGTCAGCTTAGCAGCGCTCCGTGCGAGTCTGGGAAATGCAGGAGGTGGGGATATTGATCCATATTTTGTGTTGTTCCAATGTTCTTTGTCCATCTGATGTGTAAGGGAATCTTGATGGCCACTTTTAGAAAAAGCAGCAAATCCGCTTGTTACAGAAGGTAAACATTAGCTCTGTGATCTACAAAGACAGATTTAAACATGCAAGCCAAAGTATAATTCACACTTTGTGCTGACTTCAAAAAAATGCATGCGACAGCTTCCACAGAACTTATATGAAAGTGAAATCTCCAACAGATAGCTGGGTGGTTTATCTCTAAACGCAGCCACGGCCCAGGCCTTAAAAGCTCTGGGGAAAATGTGTGTGTGTGTGTGTGTGTGTGTGTGTGTGTGTGTGTGTGTGTGTGTGTGTGTGTGTGTGTGTGTGTGTGTGTGTGTGTGTGTGTGTGTGTGTGTGTGTAAAACTCTGTGTCACAAAGTCATTGTGAGAAGTTTCTCTGCCTGCTATCTCTCCCGCTCTAACGCGCTCGCTTCAATCAGACTAATCATTTTTCTTGTTAATTGCTTCTCTACCCTGCAGAGCTGTCATGTCTCAGTCAGACGCAGTGTGAGGATGAACGTGAGGTGTAACATCTGATGTGTTCTGTGCTACACATGTCCATGGTCTACAATGTATCCTGATGTATTGAACACATTTGACACGAGCTGATCCAAAATGAAGAGTCATATTTGTAAAACAGGCATGAAAATGGTTTGAGCTATGTATTAAACTGTATTTAAATATAAAGACCAGCCCATCCCATATAGGGTTTCCATCATGACACACATTAACATTTCAGTCACTGTCTTACTTTGTTACGTGACTGTTACACTCCTGTGTGTATAGCCCACGTGTGGTTACCCTGGATAGATAAAGTGCTACGCTATCAGTGACTTATATAACCAAATTTGCAGTCCAGCCATATACTATGTGCGTATCTTCCTCCTGATTCTACTTTAGACTTACCGGTACATAATTCTATTCCTCAGCAGTCGAGCAATTAAAATCTCACTAATCTAGCATTTCATTTATGATCATGATTAAAGTTCACATGATGTCTGGAAACCGCCCCACATTCAGCCAGCTAACCAGCAAATAGGAAATGCCTCATTATTCTTAGACATTTGTCCTTTTCACTTTTAAACAGTTGAGATGGTGAAATATTTAGTGTTTGATGTCTTCTGCGCCAATATCATCTTATGAAAGCACACAAGTTAAAGCAGAGATATCTTAATTTAGTAGATCATATAGCTCATATCAATATTAGATCATAAGAACGGTATTTGTTTATCAAACTTGTCACTTAGTCTATTTCTTCTAGCAGTGCTGCAAAGGCCAGCATGTGTGTCTATGTAGATACACCCCCCCCCCCCCCCCCCTACCACCACCCCTTGTGCATTATCTCAAGGACAAATTAGTGCCTAATCAAAGAGATGCAAACAGGGACTGTAGAATAAGATACAAGTATAGGCCTATGAAAGTGTGAATAAATAATATATGGATGATGACAAATAAGTTGCACTTAGTAAAATTAGCTTAGTACAGGCCTTGACATTCAAAAACCAAAATGTCAATCAACACAAATTTACATAAATTATTTGCTAAAGCATACATTTGAAAAAATCAAGAAACTTCTGATTTTCCCTTTTGAACTTTCAACCATTAAAGGCTTTATATGTGATTTTTTTTTTGATCCAGCAGATGTCGCCCTTGAGCACCAGCATGAAACCAAAACAACTTGCAGTGCATTGTTGTGTTAGCATGCTAATGCTAGCGATCTTTATTATGCTCATATCTTCACACTGCATGTAAATTTACCTGAAATGAGCGTGATCTAGAAACACAGTTAAGCAGTGAGTACAGTATGTTATTCTTCTTTTCTCTAGTCCCTCAATTAAACAACTTTTATACACGAAGGGAGGAGTCAGCCGGCCGTCCGGGCGATGTAAACAAACTGAAGATAGGACTCTGAAAACATCACAGACAGTGGGACTCGGGTGTTACACCCATTGTAGACAGTCATGACTCACAGAGTTATTTTCAGAGGATAGACTTGATTTATATTACATTTAAGTATGAAAAATCACATATAAAGACTTTAAGATGACATTGTAAGTTCAGAGTGTGAGCAGGTAACAGGTCAGTGCATTGCCTCAGGAACCTGTCATAGCACATTAAGGGATGACAGGATTAAAGCCTGAGACCTTTCAGTCACAGGTCCCGGAGCAGAATCATCACTCAGTGTTCCTGCAGTGGCAGGATCAGGAGACAGGCCCACATCTGCATGAGCACAGCGTTGACACTCACAAAGGTGCAAAGACACACAGGCAAGTCTGTGATGTGATCCACAGCCCCTGCAGCCAAACAAGACATCGCTGTCATATCTCAATCCATTTTATCCACCACCCCGCTCACATGCCCTGAGTACTTCTCAACTCTGCTTCCAGTCCTCTCTTTGTTATCTACGCCCTTCCTCATAGATCTTTGCAGCGCAGAATCAATTTAGGATAAGAGTTCTCTTACGTCGGCTTATTGGCATTGAAAAGATGGTCAGGGGAGTATAGTTCAAAGCTGATTCTGGATTCATATTAAAGCTTATTCAGGCAGTCTCTACGTCACCTTGCCTCGGGACACTGAAAGAGAGACAGAGAGGGAGAGAGAGAGAGAGGGAGAGGGAGGGATGATTTTCATGAGTGGATGAGCATCGGGGAGAAATAGAGCAGGAGTGAGAAATGTATGATAGAGGCAGTATAGCCTCCACACTCCTGTAAGACATCAGTTTTTATCCATGCCTTCTGAGCTGTTTAAAAAAAACTTTAAAAATACCAGATCGTCAATCATGCACTACTGTTAAGTTTGCCATTTTAATTAAAAGTGCTTTGCTATCTTTTTTTCTCCTCCTTGAGATGGCTCCTTAATGAAAAAAAAAAAATCAAAATTTGCCTGTTAATCGACGGGTCTGTTGCCTTTATTACTGGCTGTCTAAAAGAGAGAAAGTGCCTGATATCAGTGATTACCCTGAAAGAACAAAATGATTTATGCCACTGGGTGGAGAAATTATTAACCAATGAGTCAGCAGTTTATCAAAGCCTAGTAAAATGAGTCTACACTTAAAGCGCAACCCACCGCAGGTATTGTGTGTGTACATCCTAACTTGGGTATTTTGGAGAGTTACTGCTGTGCTGTGTCCGTCTGATGTGCTCTGTTGGCTCATATCCAGGTTGGCACACCGCATTGTGACTATGGCAGCTGCCAACACCGCTTCCCATAAGGGGGCATGTGATACGCCATGTGGACGTCAACAAAAGCATAAGGGCTGCGTATCAATCTTTTCACATTGTGTTAAAGTCCCAAAGCACATCCCCTCTACAGGCCAGCTTTGTCTGCCATTGAACAGGTCCAAATGAAAGCAGAAAGACTCTGCTAATTCACCGGTGATTAAAGAATCATTTAAAGATGATAATGCAATGCACAATGTTTGGGACTGAGAGCTTTTGTCAGGTGAACATTTGAGATTCAACTGACTTTAAGGAGCCATGCAATTCAATGCTGTTTCGTAGAGTTTCCCAGTGCATGCTTGGATGGGCACCATGGCCCTGATTAGAAGAAGACAGTGGAGTCTTAATTACATCAATTAAATCCATTCAATCTGCAGAGTCCCTCTGCACCTTTAAGAAAAAGCTAAAGACCCAGCTCTTTATGAATACCTACTAACTTAATGATGATGGTCTCCATATTATTGATGATGATGATGGTAATGACGATGGTTTTTGTTTGATAACAATGACTTATAAGATGGTTTCTATACTGATTAGAGCTCTCAAGAACTGCCCTCAATGTTGTGCTTTGCCTCTGGTCACTTCCTGTCAGCACCTGTGTGTCCAATCAGACTCAAAGCTGATTGTTTGCTCTTACTGACATTGTTCCCTTTTTTCTAGATCCTTGCTTGTGTTGTACTTACTCTCTGATGTACGTCACTTTGGATAAAAGCGTCTGCTAAGTGAATTGTAGAATTGTAGAATCAATTACAAATGTGACAAAGACACCATAGTTAAAAAGCTAGCCAGTTATAGAGCTGCTGTATCAAATTATGCACTTTCTTAAACCAAAAAAAAAACAGCTAAGGTGCTAACAATCTTGAAGATAAATGAGAATTCAAGAGCCTGTTTGATGCCTCACCACATTCTCTGAAAACATGTTTCCCAGGAAAAGCACGCTCCCTGCAGCCCCATTGGCCACAAAGGCAATACTCTGGACATGTCAAACACATCATTGTACATTCAGATTATTAATAATCAACAAGGGGTGTCCTGTTTGATATTCTGTGTATAATTATGAGCCATACCACAGTGGAAATGCAGCAAAGTTTTTAGGTAGAAAAAACTAGTAACTAAACTAAACTTGACAGGCTATAGGGACACATATTAGTGTTAGTCTAAAGTGTTTTGCATCATATGTGACCTTTAAATCTCGGAAAGTAATATTTTAGTAGTATTTTTGCAGAAGCAGTTTTTATCTCAAAAAAGTTCTGAAGATAAACATCCTTGATTTTTGTAGCCTGCATCTCATAATTCACAAGGTCAACCTAAAATGAAATACTTATATTCATGGTGTGACATACAGTATGTGTGTGGGTGAAAAAGCTTTCATCAAAAATGTTTGGCCCCAACAATAATCTAAAGTCTTGCCTACCACTTCCTCTTTTTTTCTGGATATACAGTATCAGGCAGCTGTGGCATCTACAACATCTCTCCAGTATTACTATGGGGGAAGTTTACTTTTTAAATATGTGAGCAATTGCAGCTGAGTCTGTACATCTGCCCACATTCCCCGGGATGAACTCCAAACACAAGTGCTTTCCGACAGATATGGAGTAAGCTTCACTTTGGATCCCAGTTCACTGAGTCAGGAGGATATTTCTAGGTCAGTGAAACAGACAAGTAGTAGCATACATATCAGATGTACTGTAGATCCCCCCTCTCTGAGCCGCAGAGAGTGTGTGGTGCTTTATTTAGAAAGCTCATTGGTGCAATCTTTGTCCTTGTTTCTTGTTGCATCTCTTATTCATCACTAAACCTACATGTTAGTGGTGAATGTTTAATTATAGAAAAGAGGAGTTGAGAGTGAAGTCTATTTTTAGCCAGGATGAAAAGAGTTAAATGAAGGAAATGTTGTTTTCAGAATGAACTCATGCTTGAATAATTATTTAATCTAGTATTATTAAGGGATTGAAAGCATGTAGTTAAACGATGTATCAGAACTCATATTTTTCATTTTTATGAAAACATACAAGGATGTCGAGGTTAAAGACTTAAACACAAGAAACAACAATCCTATTCATAGAGTTTTTGTAAAGCACTTCAGATTGTACAAGTGTACTTATGTCCACAACTCATGGACCCATGGAAACCACAGCCTCAATTAACGTTTGTCTATGGAAAAATATTGCACAATGCTGCAATACAAAAATAGAAACAGCACAAATATAAACATATTAACAGTTAATAATAGACACTGAAACACATATTCTACTGCTGGTGCTGCAGGATGAGCTACAACAGAAGGTTTTCTTGCCAGTAATACCAAACAATTTGGTTCTTATCTGATGTGAATATTTTATGTAAAGATCCTTTCCATCAGATCACAGGAAGCTATTCAGCAGAGCAGGCCGTAGATCTGATAACATCCTACATCCTCATCCCATTTAAGGGAAGCACTTTACTTTACCCAGCCACCTAAACTCACATTTATTGTTTGACCTGAGTATAATTCATTCCTTAAAAAAGGTTAATACCAGAGTGCATGGTGAGAAAAGAATGGACTGCCCCTTAACATTGAATGAGCTCTTTGATGCATTCATGAGCAGGACCTAAGATTAAACTAAACCACTGTGAATTATTGCCACAACCACTAATGAGAAAAAAATCTGGAGATGGTAATTTGAGTATCTGATGAATGTTTTAAGATGTGTTCAGGTGTCTTCAAATGTAACAGCTTTTGATTGTGTGATTTTAATGTAAATATAAATGATCCAGAGTACTGGCAGAAATCACCAGTCATCATGCACAACCTTCAACTCAGCAGAAGAACCCAGAACTATGAGGATGGGAGGAAGCCAAGTTAATGTGTGTGGGAATGGATTTGTACAGAAAGAGAGGGAATGGAGGAACGTTTTAAAAGTTTATTAAATAAATGAAATGACTTTATATAAAACACATGTCCAAACATAACAATACATTAACTTGGAAATAATTTAAATTGGAGGCCTAAAACCGGTGTACTCTTCCTCTTCAACAGGGTACTCCTGGTGGATACGGACAACAACGCAGGAAGGTATCACTACCCAGTTGTGCTTTCCCAGGTATCCCCAGCACCAGGAAACGAAGGATGCCAGGCAGCGAGCACGCCTACAATGACAAACGTAAAAAAGTAATGTGATTATATTCTTCAAGATTTATTTTGGGTTAAGTGGTCTTATAGTCTTCTTTCCTCATTTTGTCTGTCTTATACAGCACATCATGATCCCTAGAAGATGAAAGATGGATCAAACTGCAACGTGCCCGAAATCTATTTGGCTGTATGGATTGGCCTGGACATCTGTTTTTTTTCTTTGTTTGCTTTTTTCTGATTGGTTTGCCCTTGGTGGATGACTGCTCTCTACTGAGTATATTCTCTAGTCATTTTTGGATGTTCACTAACTTGTGTTTGTACTGTCTAGAACTTTTGTGAATGTAAAACATTATTTTGGATTATTTACATTTGTCTGTAGGCACCACATGAGTGCAGGCTTTTTATTTATAGCTCAGAGACACTTTACATTCTAATTGTTTGGCTGTGCATTGATCCTGACAATACCAAACCTGAGTTAAACTAACACTAAACCAACTCTGTGTTTCCTAAAACTCAGCTTATTTTTAAGAAATGCATTCAACTTGACTAACATAACTGTTATTTTGACATTCCTAAATAAAAATGTTTTTTTCAGACTTACACAGCTCTCTCTTTCATCTCCAGCGGTCCATGGTCTGTCTGATAAATGCTCAGAGCATTCTGCAGGGAGTAGGGGTTCAGGCAGACAGGCTCAAGGCCTGGATGAAGAGTCATGCAGTGTGGCTCCTCTGGAAGCTCCAGACATTTATTCTGAACCTGTTAGGTGTTTCAGTTCTGACGATCAAGTATTAATCTTGTGTATTCATACTTTGAATGATAATTTTGTATAAGGAAACTATATATATATATATATATATATATAAATTGTCTTTACATACAGCGTTAAGCTGCTTGCAGCACACACTTTCCACCTCTGTGGGTATCATCCTGCACTCTCCACAGGTGCACCTGTTCAAATATGGTTTAATTAACAGTGACTATGATATCGTAAACATTATGGGTTAAACTACAGTATATTCATTAATCTCAATACTACTGAGTATATCCGGTTGCATAGCTTGTGTGTTAATTATGGAAATCAGCGGTTCACACATCAAGCATGAGGACCTGCAGGCATGTAGATAAAACTGACAATAGACCTTTTTTTTTTAGGTGATATTGATAAGGGTGGGGTTATTTTACCTTTATTGTGTAAATAAAAAATTGGCCTGGTGGTTAATAATACATTCTTCTTTTGTATAAAAAAACGAAAAACATATATATTTTTTGGTTTACACCATTTTTTTAAGTCACATTTTGCACTGAATTATAACCAGATATTTGCTAAGGTAAAAGAAAATGTATCTCTTTATGTTGTAGTGTCATCATTTTATTTAAAAAGCAATGATTTTAAAAAGAGGGATGGCGTATTCAGAGCTAAAATGTTGCTCCAACTCATCATTTTTGCTAGATTCCTTCAATTTGTAATAGTTTTGCTGTACTACATCATAAAACCTCTAGATGGAGACATTGGTCTATTTAAATCCAGAGACAACATCACCTCTTAACTCTGTAATGTTAGCGCCACTTTCAGAAAGAACTTCTATATCAAATGTACGACATATAATTAAATCAAGAGTCAGTTAAGGGATTTTTTTACATAGTGTGTACTTATTTTAAGCATCCTTGAGATTAAAGGCACCTAGAAAAGGGATGAAACCCTTTAAGCCCTTAAGATCCTATAGGGAGTGTTAACATAATGTACAAATATACAAACTTCCTTTGTTTGCTGTGTGAAATGTAAATATGAATAAATGAAAACATGAATTGGGTGTGATACTCTGTGGAACAGACATGCAGAGGTTTTGATTCAGACTGTGGCAGATGGTCTCAGTGGAATACACAGTGACAGACCCTCTCTGGCTGAAGAAAAGACGGAGTCTGCACGGAGCCTGGGGGATTTTTTTTTCCCATTCTGATTTTTTCTCCCAGTTTTCTTTTTGCTTCGTCATATTGCTCACATACTCTGCTGAGGTCTTTCCTCTCCTCACAGAGCATGCACAGCACATGTGTCCACAGACAAAACGCACAGTCATCCAACATCTCCCTCCTTGCACTGACTTTATGTGTGAGTGAATCTTTATACAGCTTCTCTGCACACTGTCTGCAGGGATAGGAGAGAGTTGGCAACCCTCTGAGCTGAACAGTGAGTGGTGAATATGCTGCCTGTGGATCCACTGATTCAAAAAGCTGAACACATGAATATATGGATCTGCTCTTTAAGGCTTTCTGCTCATATTTCAGCTTTGCCAACTACCTTCATGTACTATCTTGAAATGGTCTGGGAATTATTTTTAAAAGCAAGGTTGCCTATATGTTTTTTTTTCGTTCTTTTTTTAGAAAGCATTCAGCATCATTCAGCTTACTTTAACTCTAGACAAACCCTTGGATGGACTACGGTCTCCCCAGTTGCTGCTGAGGCTTTTTTATGTTTTGATGCCTTGCAAAAGAGCAAGAGCACACCTGTCTAAAAGAAAAACAAGGTTCAGAGAAAGGACACTGGTGAACAATATTGAGTGTTTGAAAAAACCTTTTCCTCTCTGGAGGACATAACTTGAATGTCTTAAACTGCTGCTGTGGGGTAGGTGTCAGACAAAGTGAGTAAGCAGGAAACAGCATTTCTTTAAAGCATTTTCCACAGCACAGGTGCACATGGACAAGACAAAATTAGCAAAGAAATAAAAGGTACCGCTTCATCAACAGGGGGCGCCAAAATTGATACAATTTAAAAGTTCCTCAGAAGTTTTGAAGGCCCAATCCAAATGTCCATGCCAAAGCCAAAGCACTGACCCATGTTGTGTAATGTAGTACCAATTCTTTGCCCCTCCTGGGGGTGTGGTTATTCAGGGTATGACATGTTGGGCACCATTTATTTTACAGGGTTAATAAAAAAAAAGATTAACTATCAACTTGAACAGTTAATGGTGTTTTGCATTAATCATTGTCATCAGCAGTTATCTTGATGGGCATGTTTAACCTCCTCTTTGTTAGCATGTTAAGTTCTGGAGATGTGGTGCCTAAGACATAAAATTCAGTTGAGGAGGAAAGTGGCCAACATGAGTTATTGGTTTCTCTAAATGTTAATGGTCTGTGCAAGCATACAAGAATAAAACACTGCAAGTTAGGCCCTCCTTGGATCACAACAGATCCCCTTTCCGAAGCTTCAGTTCCAGATAAATATAATGCAGAAGAGGCATGCAGCTTCTTGAAGTGTGAGCAAACAGCATCTTTGTCTTCAGTTTGATTTGTGCTTCTGTGAAGTTTAGAGCACAAAGAGTGAAGGCGGAAATGGAACAGATGAATGTGTTTTTTGTTTCACTGGAAGAAGCTCACTGTCGTTTCCAAGAACTCGTGGTGTGCTAGTTTAGGTGGTAATGCATGCTTTACACACACCCCTTCTAAAGCTCAACTGAATCTTTTACTGTCTATAGTGTTGAATGTATGAGGTTCCATATTAATAGATCATTCGGCTAAATAATCCTGACTGTATCACACACTGCCTCAAGACAGCTCCAATTCATTTAAATATCTAAGAAGATGATTCTGTAGCTGCTCCAGTTTAAATTATACATTTCAAAAATAATTTATGTTAGATATAAATGGAAGTTGTCAGAGGTGAATATGTGTATCTTAGAGATGTATGGTCAAGTTTCAGACAGTCTTTCTGTATGTGATAAAAATGTATAACTCACTGCTACAAGAATGAATGTACATAAAACACTAAAATTGCTTGGAGGCCAAAAACCCTGCCATTAACTCATCTTTTTTTTTTTTTTGACTGAGCTTCCTGCCTGAATGACAATGCTGCAGTCAGAAGCAGCAGCAGCAGCAGGGAAAGCCAATCATTCCCTCGCATTTGTATTCATGCCACATTCTCCCACAATTGTCTCCTTGCTGTTGCCATCTTCTGAGTAGTTTTATTCACTGCAATCTCATTTAACAATTTCACACTAAAACTGCTGAAATGTGTTAACAGCTTTATTGATTCTAGAGCAAAGACATCTGTTGTGTAAATATAGGTATTGCAAAGCTTGCAGATGCTTGATTAAGATCTTATCAAGCATTAGAATGATTCGTTTAAAATGTAAGGATACAGATTATATCAACTTTCCCTGTTATCCTAAATCCAGTCAATGTGACATTTCTTCCCATTACTGTATGTAATGGTATAATGGAAACAAATTCACAATACATGAGGCCTTATCAGGACTTTACTGGGACTATTATTTTTCAACCCTTCTTTAAAGTTGACGTTTTTTTCTTACACTAGATGGCACTTCTATAATAGAAAGTGTCATGATAGCCAGAAGTGGGGAGGTTTTTAATCTGTGACTTTCTTCAAACTTTTAATTTTTTAATTTTATTTGTTTTACCTAGTTCTCGGTTAAGCAGTATAATGTGTACAGTGTAGAGGCATCCTTTCTTTTCACTAAACAACCTAAACAAAGAACGAAAAGGTGCTGGAAGAATCAAATCGTATAACCTTTCCTTTGTACAAGGAAAAGAAAGTAAATGAAAAAATGACAATACATTAAATTACTATGGCTAAAATACCTATTAAATACATTCATTTAATTTCATATTTGATTTATTTGCTCATTTCAGTGTATGGTTTCAACACAATAATACACAACAAAAAATAAATATTTTCTTGCTGCTGAAACACTGTTGAGCAAACAGGAGCAGGAAGAAGAAAACGTATAATACCTGCCCCTTTCCTAATAACACAAGATACTGTTGAACAGAATAAGATGGCTAACCTGTTGTTTTCTCTTTCTTTCACAAAACAAACAATAGATCAACAATATAGAAACAATCAATTACAATCAGTTAGATTAACTCAATGCATTCATAATTTCCCAGAAGCTTTTCTTTATACATTATTTTAAATTGAATGATACTTGAGCAGCATTTTAAATGATTATTAGAATTCCATAATTTAACTCCATTTACTGAGATACACATTTGTTTTAATGTAGTGCGTGCAAATGGACTTTTAAAATTAAATCTCTGTCTATGATCCTCCTCATTAGATGTAAATACAAACAACTTCTGTACATTTTCGGGTGATGATCTATTTCTAGCTTTAAACATGACTAATAATGTTCACATATGCATAAGCCATATTAGAGTACAATCCACCACACATCCTGCTCATACTCCTGTACACGGGCTTAACAGAGAAAAGAGAAATTATACAGGACAATTAAAGTTGACCAATTAAATCCAATGAACTGGAACTTTTTTACTCTGCATTGTTTGTGCTCACGCATAGTAATTACTTGTGTTCATTGCAGTCATGCAGCTGGAACTTTTATGAATACTGTGCAGTGTGTTTACTGGACATGATTACGTAACATCTTATAATGATACCAGCGGACGTGAAGAGGGGGTTCCTCTGCAAGCTTAAAGTCCCTGCATGTATGCTCTGAAAGGACCTTACATTGTTGTGGTTCAAAGAAAATCCCCTGCCTCTGGTGTTCAAACCTCGGAGTTTAATAGGCCGTTGCTATTATCTCTCCCAGCATGACACTTTTCCATTTCACTTTCACACACAGTCTGATCTTTATTGTCTGTGCGTCCAGTGTGATGCTACTGAACCTGATAGGGGCAAGAAAAAATATCCCCCTTTGCCAGAGAATGAAATGCAGCTCATGCATTTTACATGAGTTATTATCACCCATTGCATAACAGAGGGACATTTGTACTTGGACATTTGGGGAAACGACATGTAGTGGATCGTGTTGTAAATTATGATGTCTGTATTGCAGGATTATTCAAGACTAACCAAGGTTGATTTATTCTGACATGATACATTTTGGATATATTGCATGTAATCAGCACTCTGTCAGCACTCTGTCATCTTACATTATTCCTGTTCAAATAGAATCGTCTTTACAATAGGGGAAGCCATTCACTTTGAAGCACCTCGGCCTCTTTTAAAGGGAGGAGATATGAGGGGGGGAGGACAATCAAGTCATGTCTAAAAGGCTGATTTTTATGGTTTAATGTAGCCCATCAAAAAGGCTGCCTGTGGCGTAAAATGGGTGAAATTCAACGCGATAACAAGGGTAGTGGCGCAGGTCAGTCATTGCCTGAAGCACTTGTGGTCGGTATAGCAGAACAGAGCAGGAGGTCACTGTACTTTAAAAACATGAGGACACACTGGATGCTTTAGGCTGAGTTGGGGATGGGGTTTTGCAGCGACATGGCAGCTTGTGTAGGGAGGTGTTGAGTGGGAGCATCTAATTTAAACTCTCAGATTCAAGTGTCATCACTATGCAAAACCATATGGTGACAGAGCAGTTAGCACATATCATAACTGAATTCAAGTCTTCTTAACTGATGAAAGATGGAATCCAATAACTATCAAAACATGATACAGATTTGCCATTGTGTGCATTTTAAGCTTTTAGCCTGTTTTCCAGACATACAAACTGAAAAGATGATTTTGCATCATAGACTGTAAATGGACCTTTAGCCAATGTGACGTCAAGCAGTGGTTCATCAAAAGATGTCATTTTTGGTGGGAGGCGCAGTAGAAGTATGATGGGTTGGCCAAAGCTAAGTAATAACAGTTTTGCCTGCGGCTAATAGCTGAAGTGTAGGATGATTAATTTTTCCATAGAATTAGACTAAACATGTGATGGTTAGTGGTAACTGAACAGTTGAGTTGTTTATATATGGATGCGTAGGATCCTGTTTGTGTATGTGTGTGTATTTCGGCCTATATGTTTGTGTAGCATGTTCATTAAATAGAGTGTAAAATTGAATTTCCCCTTGAGGGATTAATAAAGGATAAATGATTATTATAATGGTGTTTGACCCTACCCCCTCCCCACCGGATCGTTGGTTGACGCTATACAAATAAAAATGAATTGAATTGAATTGAATAAAATTGAATTGAATTGACTCACTTTTGGAGCCGGCCTCAAGTGGTCACTAGAGGAACTGCGGTTGTAAGCCCCTCGTGATAGCTTCAGTTCTCAGCCATTTGGTCTCCATCATCTTCAAGAGTGATACAGAAAAATATGATGACATCAGTGACATTTAAGCTGCTCAAATGTCCGAACCCTCAGTAGAATTTGGGTTGATGGTCAAATGAATGCATTTAATGGGCAGTTTTCCTTGTGAAAAGTACTTTATTTTTATTTTATTCATCCATCCCTGAAACCTGTTAAGCCTCTTTCCTGTTTATCCTACGGTCAGCAAAATGGCCTATAAAAATTGTTGCTTTCTTGTTTATGACAGAATGTCTCCCTCTGCCTCCTTTGCCCAGTGGCTCATTTTCAATGGAGATGATGAAGGCTGGTGATGAACATGGAGCCATATTGCATCCTTAATGATTCCTGAGTCTGTGTCTCCTCATATTGGCCAACGCAAGAACAGATGGCCCCACTGGTGGAATCCAAACCGGCTGACTGTGCCTGTGACAACTTTGAAAAGTAAGTGTGTGTGTGTGAGTCACTTTATGTTTGAACATTTGTGACTGTGTGTTCGCAAAAAAGTGAGTTTTATGTCTTTGCTCCTGCAGGCCGACAGCTCTGAATACGAATTTTGCAATGAGTCAGCTGACGTGGTTACATAAGGACGTGAAAATCCACTGTGTGTGCATGGTTTTTTGTTTCATGCATATGTCACAACAAAAACATGTCTGTAGAGTTCACGTTGGGTCTGGAGGGGATGGGTCCTGTCAGTTACATTTGTATTCCATCTACATGAAATGAAAGTGAACAGGTACTGGGCTATCTGTCTGTATCACTACCTTTGCCTGTTTGATTCAGTCTGCCAGCCGCCCCCCCGCCAGAAAAACAGTTACAAGGTGTTGTACAACGTGGCATTCAAGACAAGATGATGACAGGAGCTCAAACGAGTACAGCAACTGTTGTGCATCTTTTTTTTGTTGTTGTTCTTGTGAAATCTGTCGAGCACTCACAGGCTTCTATACAGCAAACATGTTAAAGCCTCTATCTATCTGTCATGAGCCACTCTCAATAAAATAATCATGATACAGAATATTTCTAACAAGGTAATGACCTTGAGATTTGTGCTCTGACTTGCCAAAAGTAAAAAATATATTAGTATTGAAAGTGTTGGTAGAAAAGATACTATAAGCAGAACAATATATCGTTATTCATACTCAAGAAAGACCTCAAATATGAAAAATGAAAACTAATCTGATGTTGAATCATTACTGAAACATGAGTTTGGGAAAAACAAAAAGTGCAGGCCAATTGGATCAGAATGGTAATTTGGATCTATATGTTCATATCTTTTGTTGGAACATTTTCAAAGAGTCTATCAGGGTTGTCTCCTTGACTTTTCCTTCCATCGCTCACTTCTGTAGCTCTTCTTTTATCTCTCCAGAGCCCTCGTCTTCAGTCCCTTGTTCCACCCACCTTTCCCTGGATCCATTTACCACAGTCCTTGCCAATCTTCCCTGAGTCCCCCCCTGTAAGTCCTCTGTGTTTTTCATGTTCTTCTTCAATGCCAATAAGCTACACACAGACCTTGAACCAACATGAAACTGCTCTTATTTTATAATGTCAAAGAAAGTGTCATCCAGCAAGGGGGTAAAAAATGAAGATAAAGCAAACTGCCTGAGGTGTAGAGTTGCCTGGCAACAATTTCCCATCTTTGTCTAAGTTGGCCTTCATCAGATTGCAGTGAAGACATTCCCAGATGCTCCAAAAGTTGGTTTGCACTCACTGGTGAGAAGCGGGGACAAAGAGAACAGTGAAGGAGAAAAGAAGCTGCTGAAGAATAATGTGTTACGATAAGGGCTGACTAACTCTCACAGATAATGTAGGAATACAGCAAGCAACCGTTTTCATGTGTTAACCTCTTTTCAGTTTATTCTCTGCCTCCAGCTACAGTACAACAGTTGCTTTATACTCCATTTGTACATAAAGAGACTCAAACCAAATTATTTTTCAGTTCAAAGCATAAACCGTATTCACACATGTTTACACATATATTTAGACAGGCAGCTCTATGAAATAGAAATTTAGTAACTTACAACATTAACACAGACATCATACATTCCTGTTAATATATGTTAGTGTGCATACAATAATCAATCTCAAGAAGAAAAGAAACACATCTTAATATTGAAGAGTATATATGGTTATATATCTCCAATAGTGTTTCTCTTTCTCTTGGATGACCTTTAATCTCTCTCCTTGCTCCTGTTGCCGCCTGTTTCTGCTTTCTCCTTGCTTTAAAAAAGTTCACTCTTAGCTTGGAGGGTAATTAAAAGCCCATGCCAGCAGTTAATGCCAAAATGTGTTTTTTAAAAAGTCACATAATGTTGTGTTTGTTATATTAGCTCCCTCATCATTTGGGTTAGATATGATTACAGTATTAAAATTTATTTTTTTTTAAAAGAAGATAAAGTTTACTAAGAGTTAAAAAAACAAGAAAAGTAAATCTATTCTATGCTAGGGTTGCTGTATTGGTATTTACTGTCAAGTTACTGTAAGAGATACTTTTACATTTCCTCCTGCTAGAAAATCATAAAAAATGATAAACAACATTTTTATAATGTATGAACTATGATAAAGGTGCAATAGTAACAGTTTTATAAATCAGAATTTGTCATTTTTTGTTGTGCTGGTGAAGTATGATTTTTTCGTCACTCCATTTAATTCCTAGTCACGTATCCAGGTGGTAGTGACGATGGCAGCAGATCAAGCTGAGGAGCCTAGATGTGGTTTTCCCACAGCGATGTCCCCCCTGCAGCTCGCTCTGGCATTCTCTGGGCAGCTGGGATGTGTAATCCCTCCGGCTGCACTGCAGGCTCTTTTCTAGCTCTGCCAGGCCGGGGGGGCGCTCTGAAAAGGGATCACCTGAGGCTGCAGGGGGAGGCACAAGGTTCTCTGACCATATGAAGCTTCTCCTCTAGGCGTGAAAAAGCAGTGACTTGAAAAAAACCGTCCTCTCAGATTACTAAACACCACACTAGCAAAAACTGAGGGTGTGGACCCTATACGGTTGGGAATAACTCACAGATACGATATGATAAAATACCATAAGCAATACTGCAATATGTGGTTTAGTGATTTAACAGTTTATATATCTCAGGAGGCAGGTTCACAGAAGCCCTTCATAGGAAAGTCTGTGGCTGTGTTAAAGGGCAGCTTTTTGAAGAATGGGGAATCATGTCCTTAATCCATTTGGTGCATCCTCATTTTGCCCACAGTGGAGAAAGTCAGCCGGAGATTTCTGGTGCTGAACTCATCTTCAGATTTCTAGATACGACTTCAGATTCACAGCTCTTTGAATTTCGAAGGCAGTGCCTGTAGCAGGAGCATTACCCTGAATTGAGTTTGCTTTATATGTTTTTTTATTGCAGAGTGTAGGTCTGGGGCCTTCCTCAAACATCTTACGGCTTGTAGTTGCTCCCAACTGGCTGAGTGAGGAAGAACAAAACAATCTGGTGATGGCGGGTGAGAGAGTGCTACCTTTTGGTTTGAAACTAATTCACAAAGACTGAAGTGTTAAAAGCAGCTCCTGAATCACCTAGACCTGCATGTAATCAGTCAGTTTCTGCAGATCGTACACTTCACTTCTGTGTGTGCCTGAGTGTGTGTGTGTGTGTGTGTGTGTGTGTGTGTGAAAGTTGGGGGTGGGGGAGGAGTCAATACTAATCTTCAGTCAACTGAGCAACCAATCCATTAACACAAGAGATGACTGTGCAGTTACTTGGACACTGAAAAATCATGTTTACAGCGCTGATGAACCTGAAACATCGCAGCCTGTCAGAGTTATTCATCAAACCAAAAAATGTTGTTTTTGGACCTCAACGTGTTTCAGTTTATTTAGAGTATCGGTAACACCTAAAATAAATAATCATTGTTTCACTGCTGGAATGAACTCTGGTGATACATTGCTGCAATAACTTGAATTGCTATGAAATGTATCTGATCAAATAGGGCGTTCACACTCGCAGAAAACGTCTGATATTTCCAGGAGGAGTTGCATGTGTGAACAAAAACAATGGAATTTTTTTCACTCTGAGTTTCCCCCTTTTAGTATTTTTTCCACATAAAGTCTGAATGAGCTATTGAGAGAACACAGCAGGATATAATCATGAGGATTCACCTTGAGCCAGTGGGAGAGAGTGGTGACGTTAATATCCTGTGACCTGTGCACCACCAGAGACTGTGTGCATGCCACCGCTATGATTTCCGTGCACATGATTAAACTGCTGCATTATGTTTTCTGTTCTCCACTATGCTCTTCTTTTGTTGACATTGTCATTCTGTTGAACATTGATTTAAAGTCAGATATTCAGCTAATGTCTGAATTTTTCTGTGTTTTTTTTCCTATTGGGAAAGTCGATTAGGTGAAGCCCTCTGGCAATAATGAAATCAGTGAGATAGCAAACTTCACCCTCCAAAATGTTGTTCGACTTTTTGGAAAGGGGGAGTTGAAAAGTTTATGGATGGCCTGGAGAATTTGGCATGTCTCCGCGTGGATTACATAAAAACTGGATTGCAGAATGTCAGTTTCCAAGGCAACTGTATTTTTGTGTCTCTCATTCTCATCTGTCAGTTCTCTCTGTACACTTGGCAAGTATTGTTAAGTGAGGGCTCTGTGTTTTTGTAAGCTTTAGTATGAGTTGGTCAGGTGTCAAATGGAGGGGGGAAAAAATCTAATAAAGGTTGTGATTGCACAGGCAGTTGTGGTTGAAGAGAAAAGGATGGAAATGAGGATTCAAGATAGCGGAAAGGAAAAAGAAACGTTTAATTGCCTTCCTGTTTAGTTATAAACTCTTCGTTTGTGTGTCTGTGGGCATGCATGTGTCCTAAACTGGGTTTTGTATTTGTATGCTGTCCCTACAGGCAGTGTGAGTTGTTAGCAGAGTGCCTGAAAATCTCATTATCTGCCAAACAATGCTGCTTAATAACTTGCTGTGTCACTCCCTGAATTAAAGAGGGAGGATTTATAACGCAGATTTAAAGGAAATCTCTGCTTTCAGTAGCCCTAGCACTGCAACATTTACTGTGATTTGTGAAGTAGAGTTTGCTGCTATACTTTAGCCATGGATGTGCATTAAACATTCTGATACACGACTCCCATTTGCAGTTTATTTCAGGGCACTTTGCATGATATGCACAGTTTAGTTACACATTCAAGTTTACAATGCAGTCGGTTTTCATTTTTCTCTGCACACCCACACATTTGTTTTTACACCCAACCAAGTGATTCATGTTGGAGCAAACATTAAACACAGGCTCTTTAAACTCTAGATGGAAGTGGAAATGTGAATGGTTGAGGAATCTTTCAGCTAATGAGAGCAAAGGAACCATTTATTGGCTTTTGTTATTGTCCCAGTTCGATGGTCTTTTTTTTACCACAAAGCTGCATTGTAACTCTTAAGATAATGCTGCAAGATGGTACTATCAATCTCAGACCACTTTGCAAGCAAATATGAGTGGTTACTCTCCTGGGAAATTAGCTTCCCTCTCCCCTCATAATTGTCACACACAGCTTAAAATGTTTCCTATGATGTAAGCACACTCGACCTCTGCCGTCGAGTCTGGAAACTTGTTCCTGAAGCTCTTTTTAAAAAAATATATCCTCTCGTTGATTTCAGCTTTTATTCTGTACTTTTTCTAACGAGTAAAATACAAATGTTGGATGGATCTAATGAATCTTTTTTGCTAGACTAGTAAAAGTGCTGTCTTGAGGTCCCCGTCCCATAGTTGATGAATCATACATTTACCACCCACTCCCTCGGATGATGGTCACGGTAATGTGCTGGCTAACATTGTTGGTGTTTTTTTTTTTTTTTATGCCCAAGGCTTTTTCATGTATCATCAGTCAATGGTAAGGAGTGCTGGGGATGCAGGGCCTTGGGTGTATGCGGCTGAGTCTCACAGCGCTGTGTTTGGCATGGTAGTAAAAGGAATGCAATAACCTTAATAAATGTTATGGTACAGCGTTTCTAGTGTGTACATGGTTAAATCCTTGAATTGGCTGAAGATCCAGTTCCCATGGTATGCATACTGCATGTCACTGCTGTGCTGCTTGTCATGTATTCTCTAGTCTTTGCTCTTTTAACAATAAAAACACTTGAAACTAAGAAATGTAGTTAGGTCCAAGTCAGTTATTAATTGTGGGCTGTCGTCACATTTTTAAGTATTTTAAGGTTCCTAAGGCTCCAATTATCTCTTCAAGAATTTCTCTTTTATTCTCCTGCATGAGGTCCATCCTGAAGTCCACTCTGTGCACTTCCCACCCCTCCCTCATCCCCCCTGTGCGGTGCAGTAATAATCACCCACAGCTAATTAAGAGGCTTATGAGATTTCCTTTGACTGCAAAGCAACTTGCACAGCTGTATCCAAATGCTATCGATTGTGGGTTTTGGTGTTTGTATCTTTTTTTTTTCTTTTTTTTCTTTTACTGCACAACATCCCCTCAGGTGTTCAGTGCTGTGATGTGCCATTAAGATGAAGGCTAGGGTTGACATTATGTGGATTTGGTGTGTGTGTGTGTGTGTGTGTGTGTGTGTGTGTGTGTGTGTGTGTGTGTGTGTGTGTGTGTGTGTGTGTGTGTGTGTGTGTGTGTGTGTGTGTGTGTATGAGTGTTTGTGCTCAAGCTTGAGGGTTTAATTTCTCTTCAGAGTGACTCACTTCCCTGTTTTGACTCCAAGTCATGTGTTGTTAGGTGTTAGATGTGAGTTTTTTTGCAGGTCAAGAAAAAGAATGAAATGAGAACTGATGCATCTTTATGTCCTAAGAAAGCAAACCAGACCACCAGGAAGAAGATTTATTATTTTGATATGTACATTTGAATGCATGTTCCCTTGCATTTATAGTTGATGTTAGACAAGCACACTGAAGTAACCGCTTTTTTCTTACTTTATATGAAGCAAATTTTCACTCTGACTCATTTGATTTGACGGTTTGACTGTTAAAAGAAAGCAGGATTCGTTATTTTGTCAGACAACAGTACAAAATGCAGGAACTAGACAACACCAGCAAATAGACAAGTCAAACCTTGTCCATAGGCACTAAAGAGGTCACAAACCAAAAGTTCCTTACCGGAGCCTTAAGAACTACTTTCAGTCAATATTCTCAGGATTTTATAGAATAAAAAAAGCACAAGGTCTCAATTAAATTTGAAATATAATACTTTGAAAATTCTACTAGCATGGCTCTAGAAGCGATGTAAGCAAGAGAAAGGTCTTCAGGGGTTCCCATCATTTGCACTTCACATGCATCAAAAAGAGGAGAAAAACAGACCGGGGGGGGGGGAGGAGTTAGTGAAGGACATGAGCGGAGGAGACAGAGCTATAGGTAGAACTGTGATGCTCTTCACAGTATCATGCTAATGAGGAGGATTATTATGCCCCCCCCCCCCCCCCCCCCCCCCCACAAGTGTGTTACACTTCAGATGGTGTGACTGTGTGTGAAGCTGTTTTTTCGTGTACACGATCAAACATGATAGGTGTACCTTACCTTTTCAAAGACTTTCTGTTTTGTCTTCTTAACACTTTTACTCTGCTTCCTCTTTATCAGGTTATTTATTTTTACTTAAATGAAAAGCTATCTCTCCCCTGGTTTTTCACTCACATGAACAAATGGTTATAAATATGAAGATAAGGATAACAGGCATTATTGTGAGTTCAAATGTCAGAGGGGAATGTGTTCATGGGTTATAAAAACATGTACAGCCACACAAACGCACAAACTAATAAATATCTGCGCTCCTTATTTCCCATCCTCCCTTTGCTACACTCCCTCTCTCCCACCCCCTCCCCTATCTCCTCCTGTCCCCTCCGCCCTCGCTCTCCTGCAGCCAGTGGTATGCTCCACTTGTCTTTACTCCCCTCTCTCTCTCTCTCTCTCTCTCTCTCTCTCTCTTCACTGTCAGCCTCAGCAGCCTCCACACAACCACAGCTAGACACACTGGTGCAGTGCCGATCCATACATGCATGTGTATGTGTCGTTGGTGCCTGGTTTTCTTGCGAGTGTTTCCATTGTTTGGGTTTAACCTGCGTGAGAATGTGCCTGCTGTGAGCCTCTCTGCAGCATCGTTTGTATGGAGGACCATGTGTGTGCAGAGTGAGAGACAGCGTGAGGATGCATAGTGGGCAGGGGTTGTTGTGATCGGCGGAGTTTTTTTTTTTTTGGTGTACTATCGTCGTGTTGCTCACTCTTCCCCACCCTCTGCCTCCTATTTGGTTATCTTGTGAGGGTAAAAAAAATAAAAAGCTTCCTGCTGGGATGTCCACGTCGCCTGGAGTGACAGACGGGAGCCAGAGGAACTCATGTAAGTGACTTTTGTTTTCTTTCTGTTGGAATGTGGAGTGGTATTCTGTGTGTGTTTCTGTGAAGTATTTACGGGGGAACAGGTTTTTTATTTGAAACCTATACCGTCTTTTTTTCCCCACCATATAAATAGAGGGTTTTTTTGTGCTTGAAAGCCAAGGTAGAGGGGAGATGCTGTTAAAGGCAACAAAAAAATGTATTATTAGAGATTTTGAAAAGACAAATGCAGCAGGAACCAGGAGTCTGTTTTGCGTGTGTGTGTGTGTGTGTGTGTGTGTGTGTGTGTGTGTGTGTGTGTGTGTGTGTGTGAAAAAGACAAGTAAGAAAGTGAGTAGGAGGGACAAGAGTGCGATTGTGTAATACTGTTTGGTAAGTATAACAGATGATGATAGTAAAACTAAAAGGGGGATCATGCATGCTATATTGTGCATTCTTGTTGACATGATGGAAAGATATAGCTCTCGGAGGTGTGTGTAATGTGGGAGTGTGTAATGTGGGATTTGTGTAATGTGTGGGAACATGCAGGAGTGTGTTTACATGTTCCCTGGAGCGCCTCCAGCTGTCTAACTATTGGGGAAGGTGTTGTGCATCGATTTGACAACCGAACCAGCTGCATCTTTTCAGGAAGTGGAAAGGAGCAGATGAGTGCTCGTGTCATTCACTACTACACTGATGAATATTCTAGTTTGATCCTGGAAAGACGGTCACAGGCGATTTTGGCTTTAACAGATACTAGAAAGCAGTCCATCACCCGAATAGGATTTTTTGGGGGGATTCTTTTTAAGCTATGTTAATAATGGATTGTGTTGGCTTTTTAAGTATAGTTTTGTCTATCTGCTAATGTAGACGTACCATACTGATGTTTGTACTGTTTCTGTAGCTGAAACTTTGCAGGACAGGTCAGATACTGGAAAGCTCCAACAGTAGAGTGTGTTAGTAAATAAATGGGTGAGAGTGTGTGGGATCCCTCTGCATTTTGAATGTTTGACTTAATTCTGCCCTCAAAGATACAAACAACATACTAACAAACACACACACACACAACTGAAGGACTGCTGTACTGTAAGTGGGTGATTGATGAAATGATGTGACTCATTTTGACTCATCGGAGAACAAACACAGAAAATCTCCTTCACACACACACACACACACACGCACACACATACAGTTACACGCACGCACACACACACACACACACACGCACACACACACACACACACAGTTACACACAGACTCATTGACTGGCTTGACTGAGGCACAGATCACATCTGGGAAATTGGGTCTCCTTTTATTGCTTCATTATTATTGCTTCACCCCCCCCCCCCCCCCCCCCCCCCCTCTTCTCGCTTTCATTCCCCATCTTGTTATTTTCAGGATGTTATTTACTGCCTGACCTTGCATATAACTCTCCTGGAAAGCTTTTTGTGTTGTCTGCGTGATGTGTTGATGATCACACAATGACACTCTCACCCACACCAGACACCTATTATGTGTTTATGACTGTTTGCCCTTTTTCTTTTTTTTAATAATAATTACATCATTGTATATGTGATTATTTGGCTGACTCATGAGCTACTTTATTGTTGTGCAAGTCATTTTTTTTTAACTTTAACGTGTTTGGCTCTCAGCTGCCTTGCTTTGAACTCGACTTGTTTGTTCCATGTCGAGACACATCCATCACATTACCTCCTTATGGAGCGATGCTTTCAAACTGAAATACCAAGTGGCCGCGGGCTACGATTACTGATTTACTAACTGTAATGTTACATAACCGAGTGCAGCATCTGGAGGGAGAAAGTCCATTGTCTTGGCTAAACGACAGCTTTATAAAAATATTGAGATTTAAGGAGTTAAAGATGGAAACAAATGAACAAAAGGAGCTTTAAAAAAAATGGTCCTTTGGTGTTAATTTGAGAAGAACATGCCCAAACAGGCAAGATAAGCCTAAATAAGTTGTCTTAGTAAAGTAATTAACACATCAAATCAAAACCTTGAATAAGATATTGTAGTTACATAATGCCACACACAGAAATAGAGCAAAGTTATAGACTATTTATGGACTTGTGTTTTAAGCCCTTTATTGTGAAGGCGGTTATATTTTTAGATAAGACATTCAGCAGTCTGTCTCTTTTGTAATATTACAGTCTAATGCTGCTGCAGCACTCTCTCTCTCTCTCTCTCTCTCTCTCTCTCTCTCTCTCTCTCTCTCTCTCTCTCTCCCTGTTAGTGTGTGTCCTCTGTAAAGGAGCAACAGCAGGCACCTGCCACAGAGATGGATGTGCTGTGTCATCACTTCTCCTGCCAAATGATGGCTTGCTTCACCTCTCCTCCTCTTCCAATACTCCCCCCCTTTCCTCCTCTTTTATCCTCTTTTCTCTGTCCCCAACTTTTTTTTTTTTTGCCCCTGGTCGCTCCATACATCTGCTCTCTTCTCTGCTGGTGTCTCATCTTTTCCTTAATCCTCCTCTCCACGGTTTCCCCTCAGCACTCCTCCTTCTCCTCCTCCTCCTCCTTCTCTCTCATCCTTCTCATCGCTCCGCTCTCCTCCTGTCTGGTTTATCTGGGTTCACATGAAACTTTAATTGCATGTAAATCAAAGCGCTGCAGATGTGATTAGTCTTTTGTGCTGCTTTAATGAGTGGGGTCTGGACTATTGAAATATGGTACAGTAGCTGGCTCCTGCGCTCTCTCTGATGGCTTAAGGCATGAACAAACTTGACTTCTACTGCTGCCAGAAGGAACACTTTTTTCTCCAAGAGCATTAAAGTTTTCAGGGATAAAACGAAGAAAAATTGCTGAAAGAATATTATATATTTCTTAAATTGCTTGCACTTAAAGGTGTATTAGTCTCGTTTTTACAGTATATTCAGCACTTTTTGGAAGGGCTTAAAGTGCTAACTACAGCAATATCAGCATAGACATATTTGTGTGTCTGCAAGCTGAAGATTATTTCAACACAATTGTGTTCGTGTGACATTTTACAAAGAGAATTAGCATGCAATCTAGTCATTCTGATGAGACACTGTCGAGTAATTAAAAAATAAAGAAGGTGGCAGCAGTTTGTAAGATGTGACATTTAGCAGACAGCAGCACAGACGGCACTTCAGTTTTTTTAAGAACAAACAAATATTTGCTTTTGCTGGAAAGTTCAAACACTCACTGTAAGTAATACTGTTTTTAGCAAATAAACATGTTTGGATCCTGTGCACCTTTTTTATCCAATGTCTCCAGTGACTGACAAGCTGTGTATATTTATGTTCTGCGTTTGAACTCCTTAATCTCCCATTAACACGACGCAGTTAGCTAGATAATTAGCATATTAGCATGACGTGTAAGCACAGATCCTGCACACTCAAGGTGTCTTCAAGTGAGCATTAACATTTACACTTTGAAGTCACAGATCGAGGTGAACCTGCGAGTGATGGTATTAATAATATTAATCTTTAAAAATGGATATTGTGTCAGATGAAAGAAATCTGAACTGTTAGAAGATCATGCCAAGGACAGAATCTCGCTTAATATGCAACAAGGGACAGAATTATCACATTTTGAACTTCACCCATTTTAAATGTGTTTTTCTCTTTGGTGCAAAATGAAATAAAAAAGGAGTTTCATCTGTGGGCCTTCGTGTAAATATTTCAGTTCCATGAGAAAATCGAGCTCTAGCATGCTCACACTGTTGCATAACTGACGCATGTGTGCAAAGGCTTTGCATGCACACTGCAACAAGTGTGCACAACACAAGTAGGCCTACCTGATTTCTTCTCTTGAGTTATCCTTAAAGAGCTACGTCCTGCCTCTCTTCAGTTCACTCTGTGTTGCCAGCTGTGTCCACCTGGCTTTACAGGTGTTATTGGCAAACCTCCAGTATGATGTCTCCTCTCTCAACACTCACATTGTTTACTCGACTGAACTTCTCCCAGGGTTTCTCACACTATGATCATCCCTGTTCAATTAGATTAGGAGGAGGAGCAGTCTCCCAGCAAAGATGCTTTCGGGATTTACAAAGAGTGCCACGGAGGGAGAGTGAAAAAGGGAGAGGATTGAACAGGAGTTGAGACAGAGGATGGGGGGGGGGGGTGATGGCTGAAAGAGGGAAGCGAGAGAAGTAAAAGAGGGCACATTAATGGGGAAAGGAGATGGAACAATGAGCAGGGAAAAAAGGACGAGAGAGCTACCAAAAAGGCAGCAGAGGAAGAAGAGTGCAGCCCAGGAGGGGTGAGTAAAAAAAAAGATAACAGGTGGAGGATGAAGGATGCAGAGAACGATAGTGAGTCGAGAATAATAGAAAAATGATATTGTTAAACATGAGGAATTAAAAAGACTGAGCCAAAGCAAATGAGCACATTACAGATAATGAAAATGAATAATAAAGAGGAGTAGGAGAGAAAGAGGGGACCGTCACACTGTCTGGGAGTCTGCTAATTGGTGGTGGTTTTGATGGTGGTGGGACGGAGGTTGCACAGGGATCGCAGGCTGACGCAGTAGAGGATCTGTGGCCTACAGTGTCTGTAGGACAGGATGTTAAACTCTGCTTTAAAAATAAATGACAGTGAAAACTGGAAACACAAGGTCCTTGTCTCCTACAATAAGTGCTTCTTATTTTCCTTTAATAATATAACTGTTTGAGGTTTTTGCTTCAGATCAACACATTTCATTTGGTGTGAATTGTGGTACCACAATCATTCAACATGTGGAATGTGTTTTTGGGCAGGCTCACTTCATAACAGTAATTCATTACTGTACAAATAACACTAAGGCAATACTTTAAATTCATTATTATCCACTACAAATGCAGTCAAGGCTTATTTATTTATACATGATGAAATGATAATTACTGGAGTATTGGACACTGGAGTTGGGGCTTTGGTTGGGAACTTGAGGGTCCCCAGTTTGAGTCCCAGTACGGATCAAGTATGGTGATTGGGACTGGCTGCTGAAGAGGTCGCAGTTCACTTCCCGAGTCTACTCTGTCTACTCTCAATAACAGAGTGAAAAGTTTTCATTTCCATCAGGATCAATGTTACATTTTGTTTATTAAATTAAAGATTAAACTATCCAATCATAATGAAATATCTATTTATTAGAAGTGATAGTTAAGTAAACTATGGTTATATACTTTTTAATTATGAAAAACAATGAGAAGGAAGTTTTATTTATTGATTTATTGCAAACAAAATAAATATGTAACATTAAAAATATATTTTTAAGACCTGTTAGCTTTAGCTTGATCCTTTTATTAACAAATCAGAATTGTTCAAACTTCCTGACAGGATCAATTTCAGCATAACTAGATTCACCCAAACCTCTCAGATTTGTGGGACAGATGTTCTCAGGCACCAGCAGACTTGACTCACATGTTTTGGTCATGCCCCGAGTCTGGAGGATCACTGGAGGTCCTTTGATGTTGTATCTGAGATATTGGAACTGAATCGAGACCCATCACCTCAGTTTTCCATATTTGATATCCCAGGAGAGGGCGTTAGAATGGCAGCTAAATAACAAAATGTAATTTCCTTTGCCTTGTTAATTGCCCGCCGTCCAATTATCCTCTTTTGCAAAAAAAAATCATTCTCCACCTTCTAACACGTCTTGGCTGAGAGACCTAATATCATTTTCTGAAATTGGAAAAGATTAAATTTGCTGTCCGTGGCTCATCTGAAAACTTTGACAAACACTGGCAGCCTCTCATCTCTCACTTTGAAAAAAATGCAATCACTCCCATCAGACTGAACTATTGGAACTATTGTGGCAGCAGTTAAGTTAAATGTGGACTGCTCTGACTGTTGTGTTTCTATATCCAGGCAGCGAGCTGTGTATGTATGGTAGTACAGGTGTATTCATGTTGGGCTGTGACCTTATGGAGTACAGACAACACTAAAGGTTAACATGTTGATATTAGGTTATTACCAGTTGCAGTTTGTTTGCCTCTTGTACACAGTAGCTTCTACACTGTAGAAGCGGGTGGCCCAGGTTTAAATCTGACTCTTGGCCCCTTTCCCACATTCCACTCTCCCACTGATTTCCTTCACAGTCATATCCTCTATAATAAAGGCATACAAATACCCCAAATTAAAACCTCAACATCTGTTAGCCTTAGCCTCAGTAACATTATACATGTAGCCGTCAAGTATGCTATTTATAATATGGCGCTTATTTTAAACTTCTTGTTTGTACGAAATCAACAGCTAACATGAGAAAGTAATTTGAATTTTGTCCTTTCAGTCATGTCATGGAGCTAAGATTAGCTTAATGTGCTATATAACATCAGTAAGACAGAGTTCATTCTATCCATCTTAAATTGATGAGTGGTTAATGAGAAGCCTTGGAAACTCTGTTTAAAATCAATAACCCTTTTTCCAAAAACAATCACACATAGTATATTCAAAAAATACCATTTCATCTCCACAGCCTTTGTGTTGTGTGAAAATGTGAGCATTGACAGGTATGGCAACAGTAACTAAATTGGGCGGGGCTTAGATTATTTATTTATTTTATTTAACTGATTAGTGCAATCAAAACAAGGTCAGAGTCAGGGTGTAGATCACAGCAGGAATCCTCCGCTCTTATTTAAAAAGGTTGATGCATTTTGAAATCCTGACTGAGATTTATGCTGATTTTCCTTAAAACGCTGAAGTCAAAGATCATCAGACGCTGCATTTTTTTTATCCCGTTTTCCATCATTTAATATTAACATCTCCTTTTTTTTTACAGTTTCACAGCTTTAAATGAGCTCCCATGGCTCATCATGCTGAGAAATTACACTCCGAGCTCTGTGCATGTCAAAAGAATAAATACTTGGACGGATCAACAGAGAGCGTAAAGATTTGAATTAAAGGGAACAAAAGTGGACTGGTTTGTGATTATGCACACTAGACTTACTGTAAGAAATATGAAGAAAGAGTCTAAGCGATGTATCTGAATTAAAGTCTGTCAGATTATTTCAAACACCCCCTCATCTCTGCCTTTGGGTGATGTGAAACTGGGAGACCAAGATGACAGACTGTCTGAAACCATACTGCACACAAAAGACACACAGAAACACACACACAGACCATCCTACATTCTCATAGACGCGTCCATCTATCCAAGCACACAATCTTTTTTTTTTTTCTGGAAAAGAAGCCTATATATAATCAGTGTTTTTCTCTCCAGTCCTGCTCACAGATGGTTTAGAATTGCATTTTCCATTCCCGTGTGATGTACCTCAGCAGGTGGGTTATCGCTTTTTTTTGTCCTCCTCTCCTCCCACTCCTCAGGGAAACAAGTAAAAAGAAAAGGATGGAGAGAAGAAGTAACAGTGTGGTCAGACAGCCAGATAGTTATTCTAATTAGGTCCTTGGTTGAAGAGACAGTATTTACTGACTCAGACAGAAACACTGTTTATACTGTCAGTCCCTTGGAGTTTAAATATATTGCATGCACTTATTAAATGTATGTCTCTGCAGCTTTGATGTGGCTGTTTTTGTGTCTGTCCCTCTGCTATGTGCACGGTAACGTTAGCTTTTTTTGTACCTTTTTCCCTTACTAAGGTGATCATTACTTCTGTATGTTGCAGCTCAGGATTTAACCTTCTTTCCAAGGCTTTCTATACAACCTGTACTCTCCTTCCTTATATAAGGGTAAATAACTCAGGTCAGGCAGACACTGATAAAAACCCCTCGAGGACCACTCATTTGTACCGGGGTCATGGAACCAATACTTTCCCTCCCCTCTCCTCCTGACCCAACCCCCCTCTGCCTTTGTGGCTCCATACATTACTGTGCAGAAATAGAAGTGCACGGCCATGTGCACATCTCTGTGTCTACAGGAGGCTGTCACTAAAGCAAACTGTACTTGAATCGTTGCCTGGTGTTGTGCATTCAAAGATTTGTAAGTGCTGTGTGAAGGAACAAAAGAGAAACTGCGGGACAGGTTGTTGTGGAGGAGGGAAGGGTTTCCCGCTGTGTGGCAGGTGACTGTGTGTGTGTGTGTGTGTGTGTGTGTGTGTGTTTGTGTGTATGTGTGTGTGTGTCTGTGCGCGCGTGCATGCGTGTGTGTGCGTGCGTGTGTGTGTGTGTACACGTGTGTTTGTGTGTGTGTGGCCTGAACAAGAAATCTGACCAAACAAAACAGCAGATGGATTGACAATGCAGCATCATCACTGGGCCACTAATCAAGTGTTTTACCAGAAGTGTTAGGCTAATGCGAATCAGAATCAGAATAAGCTTTGTTGGCTATAAATGTGTTTTACATCACTTTCATTCCTTTAGAATAAGGACAACAAGGTAGTCAAAGGTTACACAACAATTCAGCACATGCCCATTTATATGGGCGGACAATATTGTAATGGTGAGGAGGATAACTATGGAAGTGGACATGCATCGTGTACATTTATTTACTCCATGATCACGAGTAATTTTCTCAAGGTCTCCATTTATTTGTTGTTGTTTTTTTTCCAAATGAAATCTGAAATTGAAAAAATTGAAATCTCTGCTCATTTTTTTTGTCATTTTCTTAAGATAACAGCGATTGCTAATACTCTTAATAATGGGATAATTTAATGACAATCTGAACAAAAGAATAAGCCTGATAGGTCAGACCAAGAACCACCATGCTGCTATATTGTTCATATGAAGGAGAGGTAAGTGGAGCTTATTTCTAGGTTTGATTTCTGCTTTTGCGAGTCCAAAGTTATTAGAGAAATAAGTCGAGATCTTGAGAAAACAGTCAGACAATTACGCATGATCACTATGATTTAAAGAGGTTACTTTATATACATGAGGAAGATGGTGTGTTTTATATCCATTATACAGTGTGGATATATATTCCTGTATACTATGAAAATAAAAACCGGTGTATTTAAACAATGAGAATAAATAATTTAGAAATATCACAGTACTTAGCATGGCCTCTTAAGTATTGTGTAATGATTGCAACACCCCTGCACTGTGTTTATTATGCAAATATATTAAAAAAAAACATCAAACCTTTATGATGACCTTTGCTTCTATCTTTAATAATCTGGTCTTTTCACAAACCAGTGATTCTTCAAATAAAAGGCTGCAAGCTTCCAACTGTGCCAAATGTGGTAAAACATTTCTTACAGTGGTAAAAAAAAAAGAATCTGTGAGAATATAGCCTTAGGTTTAGAGGTGAGAATGTACGAAAAGTTTAAGCCAGAAGGGGTTTATCCAGACAGCATTATTGAACCACATGATAATCATGCAGCAGTGGAACTATAGTAATGCCCGAGGACACATACAGTAGTGTTAAGTATGCACCAAAGGGCATGTGAGAAATACAGTGGAATAGTGAAATAATAGAGAGATGATGAGATGATATCAAAGAGGGCAGCACAGTATGGAGGAACAAATACCTAGAGGGGGCTCAGTGTGTGTGTGTGTGTGCGCTCTCTTGTACGTGATGCTGCCTCATCTCTGTGCAAATGCTCTTTGTAACATATCTCCCCCGGCCAAGATTAGGCTTTTTCTTTTTTTTTCTTTTTTTTTTTTACAATTCATGCTGAGGCTAACATGAGAGCACACTTTGAATACAGATAAATGACGAGAGCGGGAAAAAAAACTCTACAAAAGAAGGATGAAGAGAGAAATAGGCAGTGACAGAGAGGAAAAGAGGAACAAGGCAACACAAAGAGACGAGGCTGATAGCTTTTGATTTCTCTGTCAGGGTCTAACATAAACACAGCTGAAATATTTAGGGGGAAGACTTCAGCATGGATAAAGAACGCTCTGCCTGGTAGTGAAAGTGTTCTAAGTACAACTCCTTTATAGATTCACATAATTGCCATGACACCTTAGCGTCAATAAGTGGGAGAGCGCGGCAAAGATGTTTCAAGAGGAACGGTCCTCCAGGCTGAACAAGACATTATTTGCAGTGATTTAGAATATAACTGAAATGGAAATTGCATGGAAGAGCTCAGCAGCTGCATTTAAAAGCTTCCGCCTGTGCAACAAAGTAAACAGTATAGCGTTCACCATGGCAACCATTGGTAAGCAATGCAACTCCACTTCCTTACGTCCTCATTTTATAGAGCCTCAACAGCATAATGATTGGTTGTTATGGCAACATTCTGTGGTGTATTTCTATTTTTGTCTCAAAGATTATTTGGGGGCTGCTTTGCCTCTTTTAATTGGCCAGCTGGAGACAAACAGGAAATGTAGGGAGGAGAGAGTGGGGTTGAAATGCACCAAAGGCCGAGGCTGTGGTGTAATTTGCTAGCATTACAGTGTGCTCTTATTTTGAAGGACAGGCGTTGGAGGTGAAACGGCAACAAAAGTCACACAAAAGCTTTTTGAACCATCTGTGGGAATCCTTTACACACAACAGGACAGGGGCGAGTAGTCAAACCCTATGGTCAAACCTGACAGTTTTCAGAATTGATCCAGGATTTATATAAGGTTAAAACGTTTTCCTACTCTTTTGGCCATCAGCGCTTGCATGCTGTAGCCTCATCTTTGTGTGCTGACATGTTATTTACATAGTGGTCACCTTCACTAAACTCCTCCACAGCAGCTCAATTTGCATTCTCTCATAAATTAAACATTTTCACCTACTGCTGTTTTGCATCTTTTTTTTGGGCAAACTGAGATATACATAGAAAAAAACCCCTCTAAAGGTGAATGAACCTGCATGTCAATGATTACAACATGCTAAGACAAGAGGGACGTCTTCTGCAATAGTGACTGAAGCAGGAGCAAGAGGAGCTTTTTGCATGAACTCGGATTTCTAATGAAGAGAATTTATCAGGTTCAAGCTCGAGAAATGAGCAGAATAAATCATGCTGCTGCTGCTGCCTCCTTAACAAGGACAGACACACACACACACACACACACAAGTAGAATAATTTGGTTTACTCGGTCACCTCGGGGTGACAGCAGGTCAGCTCCTGAGGGACATGTAGGGAACCCGTTTGCAGATTCCTACAATAGTTCCATTATCCCACTTGGCTGCCTTTTAACCTAAATCTGAATAACCACAATCCCCTGTAGCTGGAAGCTTCTGTATTGTTGAGAACCAGTGCATGAGGTTGCTAAATGAAGGAATGGAAGGGGTCCAAAGGAAAAGACAAAACTAAGTAAGTCTCCTTTGACTCCAGAGTTGACAAGGGGATATAAAACTATGAAATAAAAACGGATGTATTATATCAAAAGTGGATCAAATGTCTTAAGGAAGGAGGAAAAATATAAACAGACCTTTTTTTAGTTGACAAGATTTCAATCAAAGCACAGAAATAGTTGATGTGATGATCATGAACTCGTTCACTTTTGCACCAAACGCCCTCTGACAAGATATTTCCTTTTCTTTTGTTCCTTTCAGATCTGAACCAGGACACCGTCTCTGTTATTCTGTCTTTTTTAGACCAGTATGAAAAGTGAATATATGAGCATGCACAGACAGTATAAAAGTTCATACCATTCTCTATGGATGGTGGGACATAATCTATACACATGTACAAGACATTATAAGATGCTGAAATGTGAACTCTATGATTAGTTGTCATGTTGTTTAAAAGTTTTAAAATATGGACATGTTTAAAGAAATGATCCACAGTGCCTCTCAAAATATTAAAAAACTAATAAAAAAATGTGAGAACATTCCAGTAAAAGTCTAGTTCTAAAACATTTTCCATTGGCAAGGCAGAATTAATGATTGATTATTAATTGAATAAACAAAGAATGCACCTTTTTTTAATGTAATAATGTAAACACTAATTTGAGTTTGAGCTGATTCCTCATTCCTTTGACTTAAAACTACTCACATTGACTTTACACAGTAAAGTACTGAATCATTGAATGATTGGATGGCATGTTGTTGTTTTTTTGTCCTTCAACCTGTAAAATAAGGAAATGTAAAGAATTAAAAAAAATGCTCCATTCTGACGTTCAAAAGACAAACAAACATACATCTGTCACTACAGACTGCAGCCTTATATCCCACAGGTCCTTAAAAATCCTTTTGACTCATTCCAGGTGATCCCAGGATATATACATGTTTTGCCAACTAATGAACCTAATTACCTTTAACTTTAAATAATAGAAGCACCATGTTGCCCATATGTCCTAACACCTGCTTGAGCTCCTGATGGTTTAGTGAGAGACCTTGCATATATACATATCTATCATTTATTAGCTTCTCTTCATGAAAAGACCTGCATACAGTACTTCATCCTGACTGGCTTCCGCTCTAACATGATGAAATATTCATCAAAGGGAACGTGTGCTTGTCTGTTTTGCATGCTGTGTGTTTGTGTAAAAAACACATGTTCGGACCAAGGATGATGGGGGATTCATGCACAAGGACACACACACTAAGACTTCATCTTCTTCTTTGTCTTCTTTGTCTTCTTCCTATGTTTCCTTCTTTGTAGTCTACCTCTTCATTGTCTTCATCTTCTTCTTGTCTTCTTTGCCCTCTTGCGAGATGCCTTCTATAAAATATCAAAAATCATTTAAAAGTGCATAAGTATATATTTTTACACATTTTTGTAAATATACAAAAAGTAGTCCAATGTCATATAAGACAGTATCATTAAGTAACATGGAAATTAAATTAATGTGTAAATTTTTTATTGTTTTTAGGCTGTTGTATTATTTTGTGTTCCTAGTTTTTGGATAGGTTTATTAGTGTGTGCGTGGCTGTCACTACGTTATATACCTAACTAACCACCTTAAAGAACAGTGGGGGGTCCCCAGTTTTTTTCACCCTCATTTTGGGGGTCACGACCTGAAAAGTTTGGGAACCCCTGGCCTAGTGGTTAGTGTGCATACTCCATGTAAAGAGCCTATAGTCCTCGAAGCGGATGGCCCGGGTTCAAATCTGACCTGTGGCTCCTTCCCCACATGTCATTCCCCACTCACTCACTCTCTCTCTCTCCTCGTTTTCTGACTCTATCCACTGTCCTACCTCTAAATAAAGGCATAAAAGGCACAAAAATAAACCTTACAAAAAAAGAACTGGGTGCGTCTCATTTCAAAAAAATGTTGTGTGTATTTTATCCCACAATGTGCATCAGATAATTGAATTTATGTTTTGTATGTGCTGTCATTTCTATGGCTGTGAGTTTTTATCCTGTGTACTTATAAAATGATGCGCCATGCAGGGCTTATAGCCAGCACTGCAGAGCTCAGTTATTATTTAGCACTCACACAGTATACTGTGTACAGATTACTTTGCGGTGTTACTGTTTAAGGTGATGGAGATGAATTACTGTAGAAGTTCAAGTTTGGCTCACGGCCTATAGGATGCATGTCATCCCACGTCGCTGTCTCCTCCATCTCCTCTCTGCATCTTACTCTGTTAGCGACACACAAAAAGGAAGAGTGAACAGGTCATTCTTTTTAGGCGTCCTCTCTGAGAACTCACTGTGGATTTTGCTGATGTGAAGCTGTGTTTGTTGCAGTCGGAGGGAGAAAAGCAGAGATTCGTGCATAATGCATCAAAGAGCCAGTGTGAGTGTTCTGGAAATGTAAAATATACACACTTTTTTTTTTTTTTTTTTTAAATCCCTGAAAGTAAGCGTAGTGTATGCATAATCTGCATGGCTTTTGGGACAATTTTAACACAGTTGTTTTCTATTGTGAAGAGCTTTTCTCGGTCCAGAATATCCCATCTGCTTTGGTCCTATTGTGCAAAAAACACCTGAGGGCTCGTGTGCAATCTGCTTTTCTTTTTCTCAATATTTATCATCATATATTTCAGTCTTTGGTGCCTTTCAGTTTTTAGATTTATTTTTGGGCTTTTATGCCTAAATCTATCTTTCTACTGTTGTTTTGAGAAGACAGTATTTAGTAGGATATAGTGAGAGAGAGAGAGTGTGGGGAATACCGTGAGGGAGAGAAGCCGGGGGTCAGATTTGAACCAGGGTCAGCCACTTGGAGGGCTGCAGCCTCTGTGCATGGGGCACAACCTAATCCATTGGCCAGCAGTGCCCCGGGTCTCTTGTGCCATCTCGAGATTTGAGCTGCCTCCTGGTTGTGGAGGATCAGGTTGGCCAGATTTCCCAACCCACAGTCATTACTATATCACCCACTGTTCAATGAGACAACCCCCCTTATCTGTGTGAGTAAAGCCCCCCTCCAAGGCAGGCAATTAACCTGCTAGAAAACGCCTGTCATCCTCCTTTTTCTTCTTCTTCTCCTCCTCACTCCTTTCACCTCCCCGTTCAGCCTCTATTAACAGCACACAGACAGTTTTAGTGATGTAAGATTTTTTAAGTGTCTCCTGGGGAGCTGGGTAATTATTTTAAATGTTTCAGTGTGATTTACAGTATATGTGAATATGGGTAAAGACTTTGTGAAGGTAATAAATTTGTTTCCAGCTCCGCCATAGTTCGATCCTTGTTGTCAGGTGTTAAGAGCTCATTGGATGAGCGCTGATTTATTCGGCAGCCCAAAGGATTCATTTTCTCTCGTATTTATCTCTGAGCACAAGGCAGAGAATGTAGGAAATTACATTTTTCATTATTCATTAAGACACATTTAATCCCTTTTTTTGACAGCAGGGCTTTAGCTGCATTTGAATGACAAATAAAGCAGGAATTCAATTTCCACACATTATAGGTAGCATTGTTTATCACCCGCACTGGTTACAGTTTGTCCTCAGTAGAAAAACTGTACGGTATGTATAATGCTGACAAGAATCACCAGATGCTGTCTGCTGAGGTGGCATCAGTAAACACGAAGAGAGTTCACTCTGGCAGAGTGTTTTGCTTGAAAGTTTTTTTTTGCTTAAGGTGTGCAGTTTGAGTGATGTGTTTCCTCCCAGTATGTTCTCTTTCTGTTTGACAACATACTGTCAGGCACTGTTGGGTAAAAAAAGTCTTCTCCCCTATCTCCCTTTCTTTCTCATTCTCCAAGCTGATTTTGGTGTCCTCAACATACAAAATGTTTGTTTGGCACCACTTATAGACAGGTCTGTGTAGTGGACGGAGATACTGTAGGGTTCCTCTGGTATTAAACTTGAAACCCGTTGGCTATCATCTGACACTGATGTTTGCCTCTGGAAGTGACAGCTAAGTTTTTCAGGGCTTTCGGTGAAGCCAGCAGTCACCAATAAAAACCTCCTTCTGAGTCTTTCTTTTCTGCACGTTGTCCTTGTTGTTTGACTTACAACTTGAGATTTGAAAAAGGTTAGTGTGTTGAGAAACAATGTCTAACGGAAGGATTTTTCAAAGACATTGATTATTGCTTAGTCATCCTTAGATGACGGCAGATCAGTTCGGGGGACTGCATTCAGGTAGATTGCATTTCACCTCTTTTGCTGTTTACTCTCAGACAATCAAAGACCACGGGACACAAATTAATTGGACAAAAACCAGAACAACTCCAATCCCAAAATCTGGTCCTGGGGTGACAGATTTCACATTTATATAAATAGTCTGTAAACAGAGATTGCTGCAGTATAACGGTCACATCTTTAGGCTAAAACAGATACAGACATGTTAGCTGGAATTTAATCAATGAAGAAACGAACATTCAGGTGATTCCAGCATTTAAAAAAACAACCAATAAAACCAAACTATCCTTCACAATTCAGTGCAGCCTGAACACAGCAGCTATTGTCAACAGCGAACAAGCTGACTGTTGACACGTAATGAGTAAGATAAGGACTTGGGATATTATTGTGGGGGGACAAATACAGCACAAAAATACTTGTTTTGATTAAATTAGCTCATTTTGCTATGCTGTATTCATTTATAATTTCAATATGTAAAACTTTTTTTATTTGATACAAAGTAACCAGCTGAGCTCACCACACACCACAACAACACTGCCTACTGGAAGGTGCAGTTGGCTCCATCTGAAGCAATATAATGGTAGCCATCTAATCTGTAATGGTTACATCATCAAGATACGTCTAAAGCCAAGGACACACACCCACACATGAGCATGCGACGCATCGTAAATCGTTTAGTCCACTCAAATAGGATCAAAATAAATATAACCATCGGGACCACAAGAACCATTGTCTTCATCAATTCCACTGTCATTTGTTTATGTTTGTTCATATTTCTTTCATGCGTGTATAATACGTTCTAAATGTAATTAAATTAAAGGTTTGTTTCCGTATGCGTTGGTTTGATCTGCATATTTTACTTCTTTTTCACATTTCAGAAGGACTTGGCCTAATTTCTACACATAATTTTTTGTGTTACCTCCTAAACAAACAGGATCGTCTTCACCATCAGTCCCTGGTGCTCTGATGCAAAGTCCCCTCTGGTTTTAGCCGCTAGAAGCTGCCACCAAATATACCCTCTAATAAGTCCAAAGTGACTTCCTGTTTAGCTTTTTAACCTGAATTTCCTGCTTTGTGTCAATGTATATCCACACAAATGGCTAATACATGGTCTGGATCTGTTCCATACCCTTTATCTCCTCTGCTGCTGACCTTTCTATCCATCTGGCCCCTGCTGGAGTAAAAATTGTTTCTACCAGCCTGTCTGTTCTGCAACAGTATGCAGCCATATACATGTAGTGCACGCTCGAATATACACATTTAAAAAGGCCAGATGCCTTGCAGCCATAGAATTGTTACGAGGTAAATGTCAGCTGGCAGCAGGATGCAGAAAGTATAAAGAATAAAATATATAAGTTAATTTAGCCTCTGTGGAGTATTTACTCACTTTTCCCCCTGTGTCTCCTCTGCCTGGGGCTATTCTACCCTAAATATTTAGATTTTTTGTACTCAACAAAACTAACAGGCAGACATGGCCACTAAACAACAAAGTATCTGAAATCACTGCATTTCATTAAGTCTCTACTTTTTGTTTAAAGAGGCTGAATATCTCTGGTAATTTGAATTCATAACACAGCTTCTCTTGTGATGCTGCTGTGTCAAATCAGATTACAAGTGGCTGAATAATAAATGCACCTTGAGCTCTAGGAGGCAGTTATTATCATCATCACAATGTGTCACATTATATAACCTAACGGTGGCGGTGTGTGGTTACATGTGCATGGCACTGTGATTCAAATGGCTGAGGTACACGGCGTTGTGCGAGCATTTGAGGGGACACACGTTTATGACCTTTATATCAAAACCTGTCAAAACCATGTCACAGGGCGGATATATGCACACGATAAGCTTTGCTTCATTCAAAGAACTGTGCTTATTTAAAACCCAGAACATTGCTTTATTCCTTTGCAGCGTTTTGTTTTACCTTGTGCGGCCCATGACGTTGATATAACTTTGATGATCTTACCACCAAAACGCTCTATTAGCCACCTGTGTTGTTATTAAATGTGGCTTAAAGCTGTTTAGGCGACACAGCTTGGGCTAGCTTTTAAATCCCCCTGCAGTGAATTCACTGAAAAAACTGTCAAATTCTCCTCAGTGTCCACACATCAGCTTTCAAAAAAGATTCTGATATGGTGATGAATATGGGATTCTTCTGTGTTTTTGGGACTTATTTAAGTTATTAACATGTGGCTTTTATTTCATAGATGTGTTGTATATATTCTAAGGTTTCCATTCTCACACCTACAGATGTGACCTTCACCCCCTCTCCCATCTAATTGGTACATTCCTAATCCTGCTGCACCGCCTTGTGCTCAGAGCGGTCGAGCTGCTAGCTGACACCTCTGATTTGCTGCAAGGCTTAGTTGTGACCCATCCACTCTATCCGTCCAATGTGTGTGTGTGTGTGTGTGTGTGTGTGTGTGTGTGTGTGTGTGTGTGTGTGTGTGTGTGTGTGTGTGTGTGTGTGTGTGTGTGTGTGTGTGTGTGTATGTTCCTGCACACTTTCAGGCTGTCCGAGCAATTTATGTCTTTCTACCCATTTTGTTACTGTAGTGTGACTAATTGTCAGGCGGTAAGGCAGGTAAATAACGGTGACAGCTTGTTGTTTTGACACATTAGTGAAATGTGTTCATATGAGGACTTGGTCAAAAGGAATTATTCAGATCACTGAAGGGCTGTGTAATTGGCTATTACATTTTGTATTGTGTGCTGTGAAGCTGTGCGGTATCTCCTAAAATATAATGAGTCATCATTTGTAATGAAAATGTTCTATCAAACTGAGAGTCCATGCTGAGCTTTGCCACACATGTTGGTGAGTTGTTGCCTGGTTACATGTGTGGTAAGCAGGCTAGTTGAATGTGTGTTTTCATGTGAGATGACGGACTGACAGAGAGAGAGAGAGAGATCACGTATTAGATCACTGTACATCCAATAAATAGTTAAAAAAGCACTACGTTTTTTTGTTTTATACATGACTGAAGTGTATCTCCAAAAGACACCTTCAAGCACATCCAGTGTTTAAACGTCACCACTCACTGTTTCTAAAATAAATCACGATTGCAGACACACGTACGACTCAATCATATTTTTTTCCCTTAATAGATTCAGCTGTATCCTCAGCTTTTTATTCGACATTTTCGTCTGAATGTATCGCCTCTGTAAAGACCCATAATTAGCTGCAGCATTGCAAAGCAGAAAAACTACTTCCTGCATGTTTGCCAGCTGTGAATGCTTGGCACATAAAATAACAATTATGAGTTGTCTAACACTGACACATTAGAATGCGTAATTTCTCTGTAAATTATTGAAACGTCCACACTGGAGACTTGTGTGTTTTTGTATGATGGAGACAACAGGATGAGGTGTGATAGGCTACAGGGAGTCTCTGTCGTTGTGTTTAATGGTTACTTTTTAATTTGCAATAAAACTCACTGCAAACAAACACTAATCTTAAATGTGTTTCACCCCAAAGCACGATGTAACATGTATTTAGCCAAACCTCATTAAAAAAGTCTGTGTACAACTCAACTGTAGCATTCTTTACATCATACACTTATACAGTATATAGACCTATCTATCTAACTCTTAAAATCAAAATACTCTGCCTTAAGTTTTTTTTAAAGGTTGGAAAAATAAATAAATCCAAACCATAAAGCACAAAAAAAAAATCCATTGCCCCCTGTAGCTGTGAGGTCATGTACCTGTAAAGCATGAAGAGAAGTCAAACTGTGCAGCAGACTCGGTTCTACACCCACACTGCATACAGAACACTGTGCAGCACCCACCTGAAACACAAACACAAACTGCAGCATACATACTGTACTGAAATACAAGCTCACTACACAGCTGCAATAATATCAAGAAAGTGAGTGTTGAAGTGCAACAGCAGCCAGTCACACACGTTCTGAAATGTATCTTTTCTAGACCCTGCCTTGTTGACTAAAGTGATTAAAGGAGGAACCACACACCTTAAATTCATATTTTGATGTCTTCTCTTTGCATCTAGGGGCTTTTATCTACCAATAATGCATGAGCGGTTCTAGGCAGGGGCCAACAGGGGCCAGTCCCCCTTGTGGCCACCCCCCCCAAAAGGAAGAGCCCCCCCTCAAAACACATACACAGTATTTGACTCAACAACTGGACTCACAATCTAGTATTAAATACTGTTACTGAAACAAATATAAATCCAGGTATTTAATGACGTGTGCTATTATTTGGCAAAATATATTTAAATTATTTATAATTAAAGCGATTATCTTTGTCTATTTTTCACCTGGGTTTAATGTTCCCCTCTGACAAAACAACTGGCCCCAGTTTGGCCCCCTCAGTAAAAGTGGTCTAGAACCGCCACTGCAGTAATGATTCATTTCATCACAATCTGACCTTTACAAGGAAGATCATATTTATATGGTTTCTTGTTTCCATGAAAATAAAGAGAAAAAATATAAGTAAGTGTGAGCAAACAATACAATATAGTACAATACAATACAATACAATGAAGGTTTTGTTCTTGGAAACCAAATAACAACAAAAAGGAGTTTAATTGTACTCTACATCTTAGATTTCAATGGCAAGACTTTGTAGGAGGCCTGAACTTAATATTCATTCAGATGAGACCAACTTTAAAATAAAGAGCGCAAAAAGCCCCTATACCCAAAAGAACTCTTCCAGCTAGGTGTCTGTGAGTGATTCTATGAGAGCCTGAACCCAGCAGCTGATGTATTGCAGCTTGGGAAGACTGGACAGAAACCTCACAACATGCTGTCCAACAGACAAGAGAAAATAACAGACAGGTTTTATCGACGGGGAAAGAGGAGATTGGCCAGAATACAAGTCTAGCAGAACCTCCTGTTTATCTGAGGAGGTTTAAGCCATGCTGGCTGAGCCACAGAGCGAGAGGATGATGGGTTTGTAGTTAAGTGTGAAGTCGTGGTCTGCAGCTGGTAAAAGTCATTATAAGTTCAGCTTTACAGATAAATGGATGGATGATTCATTCTGGAGAAAACGCTGCTGAATCACTCAATGACTCACTCCGCTTTCTGTTTTTTGTGTGTAACGTTCCTCCATCACCTGTGCATGCTCAATAGTTCATCCTGTCCATCTGAAAAAAACACAACCTTTCTATCATGCATGCAACAGTTATGCAATCTCGCTTAACATGCGAGTAGTTGTCATGTGTGTTTGTGTGTGCAACAGAGTGACAGTGCGTGTGTTATTTACAACATAGGGGGGCTGCCTTTAGCGGAAACCTGAGCACTTGAGAGATAAAGCAAGGCGGACAGAATCTAAAAATACCTCGACTGAGTGAGCAGTGAGCCTATAAGAAGAAGAAGAAGAAGAAGAAGAAGAAGAGGCAGGATCCACCATGACACCAGGCTGCATGTGTTTCTGTCTCTCAATGAAAAATTAGGCCTTTTTAAGCAAAAGGAAACAAATCTATCAGAGAGCAGACAGCTCATTTAAAGTGACGGCTAGAACAAGATGGACTAAGGATCAAATGGTGAACATTTGATCTGTATGGGGAGTCGGTGTGACGTAAGCGGATGAAACGGCTTTAATAAGATCTTAGATGGATTGTTTGGCCCGTTAATCAAAATAGAAATAAAAGATTTTTTGAGCTCAGGAGCTCATTTTTGTAGACACAAAAGAGCAAACAAATCATAGTTCGTCCTTTTTATACTTAGTGTTTTAAGATTGATTTAAGGTGTACACAGACCTTGACATCACTAAAAAGATAAATTTCCATGTGTGACCATTTGAGCCTCGAGTATCTCCTTCTTCTTTTTATTTCTTCGTATATGACGCATAGACGAAAGCATTTCCCCTCCTTTACAGTACACATCCTATATCTCCCCCACCCATACCCACTTCCTGCCTGTCTGTCCGTCTCTTTCACAAACACAACAAACACGGGGTCTTTTTTCAAGTCCTGTGGCAGGCCATTTCAGGCAATTTGTCCGTCCTTCTCTTCATTTGTCCAGCCAGGCTTCAAACGTGACCTTCTCCTCTATTGGCACCTGATATGCAAAGTACTCTGCAAAGTGTTAATGACTGTAGAGCGGCCCCGGCGGTGGCTTGAATTGGCTGCTGATGACTCATAAAAAACATAGATTTCCATTTGAAAAGAGGGGCTGTTAGTGCCGCTTGTTATTGACGGTCACTTACACGCAGTCTGTCGGCGCTTTAACTGAATATTCTTTACACCTCAGAACTCTTACTAAATAACTTTCTGAAAGAGCTTAAAGGAAGATTGGTGCTCGTTGAAAAGGAGTGAAATGGGTTCCTTTTGCAAGTGAACCCAAATTAGCCGCAAAAGAGAAGTGTTGACCAAGCTTGTATGATGAACACTTAACCGGAAGATTAGCATTTTTTGCTCTGTGAGCCAAGCTGTGAGAAAATAACTCCATTTAGTGGAATCTAAAGCTGGAGTCGAATCCTTAAGACTTGAATTGGCCTTGATGGCGTGTTTCCTCTCAGCTGCAGTTCTAAGCTACATCTCTCTCGCTCTCTCGCTCTCTTGCTCACTCTCTCTCTCTCTCCCTCTCTCCCTCTCTCTCTCTCTCCTCTCTCTCTCGCTCTCTCTTCTCTCTCTCTCTCTCTCTCTCGCTCGCTCTCTCTCTCTCTCTCTCTTTCACTCTCTATCTTGCTCTCTCTCTCGCTCTCTCTCTCTCTCTCTCTCTCTCTCGCTCTCTCTCTCTCTATCTATCTGTCTCTGTCTCTCGCTCTCTCTCTCTCTCACTCTCCCCATCTCTCTCTCTCTCTCGTTCTCCCTCTCTCTCTCGCTCTCTCTCTCCCCCTCTGTACAATGGCTGTGAATAAAAAGCAAATTGAGAAGGGTTTGTTCTCTGCGTTTCTAAATATGGATGCACATTTGCATGTCGTATAAAGGGAACACGCACAGTTCCACTTCAGACGCAGAAAAAAACTCAGACAAATGAGAAACACACTGAAAGTTTACAAAAGTGAGTTCATCAGCAGGCAAATGATTCTCTGCTTGACATTCGAGTCTGCAAAGGAATTTAGGATATTTAAAGATGCACTTACAGGTTCATAATCAACCACATGAAACACACACACACACACACACACACACACACACACACACACACACACACACACACACACACACACACACACACACACACACTGACGTACCAGTCTTTTCCTGTGGCTTCTGCTTCCTGTATGTGTACAGCAACACACCAGCCTTTTTTTTTCTATTGCTGAAAACAGATGAGTGTAATGACATTAAAAGTCTCATGTCCTATTGATCCATCTGAACCAGCAGAAGGAAATTATATAATTTAATCTATCTTCTTTTTCTTTTTTTATTTCCCCTGGGTTTTTGGCTCACGCGGCGGCAGAGAGGTGAAAAGGAGAGCAGATAAACACCTTGTGAGTACACAGCTTGTACTGTTGTCTGCTGAGCAGGGAGAAACAGCCTGTGAGGGGACAGTTTGTCAGCCTGCATGATGAGTGTGGAAACCGGTGCGCCAAGTACAAACTCAGGTAGTATGCCAGAATTTTCTCTTCATCAATTCTTTGGTAGAAAAATATTTAGTTTTCATTGAAAGCAAAAATATTACAGGGGACTTTGGGGTCATTAAGCAATAATTTTGGCCTTATTTTTAGTAACTCTTAAAGCTCTAATAATCTCTCTGTTTGCCTGAACTTAGTGACTCCTTCAGACAAAGAGGTATCTCTTGTTGCTTAACTGATCCTGTCCTGAACATGTTTAAATGGTGTTTTAAATAAAAAATCTCATTCTGCTGTCTTTTAACTGTCAAACATATGACCAACAATGAATCCTTGCTGTGGACAATGTAATGAAAGGCGTCTTCAGCAGTGTGCTGTTAAGATTGATAGACGCCTACCCTGCAGCAGCAGTATTCAGCTTTAATCGCAGCCAAATAAAAATAGTCAGCCCTGTCGCAGATTGTCTTATTTGCTTTTGCATCTCATAAAGATTTCACTAGTTGCCTGTAGCGGGGATCTTAGTAGCATATTAGCTCTTTGTATAAGACATTATAACACACCTATTATTGCCTTCTTCTTGGGGACTTAAGGCAACAATATGTATGAATTTGGTTTGGCTATAATTTACTATAATAAAAATGAAAATAACTTTATTTATATCGCACTTTTCAAAAACAAAACAAAAAAATTAAAAGATTACAAGTAAATCAAGGTGAATAGTAAAATATAGTACCCAAATAGACAAATAAAGCAAATAAGCTGATAATTATGACCAAATATCAATAAAAACACATTTATTTATTGATAATAAAAACATTGTAAAGTTGATTAAAGTAGTAATATGGTCATAAAAGGAAATCTTTGATTGAATGCCTTGAAAATTGTAAATATAGCCTTGCAGAATAAGCTATAAATATTAGCCAATATGCTACTTGTAGGCATGCTAATGAGCAACTACTGAATGGAATATAAATGTGTCACATTTCTCTCCCGAAGGAAATCCCTCTTTGTTCCTCTCGTAGAGGGTGGTTCAGTTTTACGTTGTACATGAGTGCCATCAAATAACATTTGTCTTCTTAACCAAATCAAATGATGTAATTTCATTGGACATCATCTGCTAGTGACTAGCATAATGCAATTACCTCATGCTCCTATGAATCATCACCAGATGTGTATGTCTGTGTGAGCGAGAATCCGCCATTGTAACGTCACAAAATGTGTAAAAAGGCTTGTGTTTGTCTTTGTGTGTCATGACTTTACAAGTGACACGTGCATTCATATGTGGAACTCGTGTCTGCATGACTTTAACACAATCTGTAAAGAAAGAATTCATGGGACTTAATGACTCCCACACTAAAGTCATCAGCACAAACTTAATCCTGCGGGCGGAATATGAGCGAGAGCTAAAAATAGTCCTCGTAGCTCGAATAAGGGGCGTAGCAGGATATGGTTGTCTGGTAGATGATGGTAGGTGAAGAAAAACACAAAGGGAAGGAATGGGGGAGGCGGGAGAGATTAAAGAAAAGACAGAAGAAGAAGAGAATTTTAAACGACAAGTGGCTTTATATTTAAAGAAGCCTGGAAAGATTAAAGAAGCTAATCGCTAAAGGTAGAAAAATGACATTCATCAAAGAGGGGAATACTGAAATAAAGCATCACTTCTCCTACTTACTGTCTTCTTTTGGTTAAGAAGCTTTTTTTTGGTTTTGATGAAGCTTAAACATTTTGTTCTCACTTTTCTATATTTGAATCATGTGAGAAGACTTTCTTGGCAACTCCCGAACCTCTTTGTGCCTGCCAATTCTTTTCTTTGTCCATCAAACACAGGCTCAGTGGATGTCTAAATAAGTAGACAGCTCCAGCTAATAATGGATTGAGAGTCTGATTAGAGAGAGAGACAGATAAAACAACATGATCTAGCTCCATCATTAATGCCGCCTGTCCGCAAATCCTAATTATAGCTAAACGCACTCCTGTTACTAACCCCACACAATGCTCGACGATACGAACAAAGCTTCCCCGAGGCCTCTAATCTAATAGAGCAGTCCCTACAAGACATCCACACAAACACACAGACTGGCCAACAGATAGAGCCAGGAGAGAGAGAAAAGAGGGAGTGATGGAGAAAAAAAAAGACGAGTTGTCAGATAAAGGAGATAAATTGGACTCTGAGTGCAGAATGGCATAAAGAGAGTCTCGGAGGGCTGTTGGTGTGATGTCTATCATGAGGCAGCTCTGGTGGGACCTCATTGTTCCCTTCTTTGTGTGTGTCTGTGTCCATCTGCTGCCAGCAAGCCCTTTAGGGTCCAGTTATATTACATCAGGATTCTGGTGTGTGTGTGTGTGTGTGTGTGTGTGTGTGTGTGTGTGTGTGTGTGTGGATGTCTACTTATCCTGCAGTGGAGTTAACATTCCTGAAGCAGTATATCGATTTTGTTTGGTGGGAGCTGATGTACACGGAGAAAAGGCAGAGAATGGTGCAGAGCTGTTTAAAAGACCTCCAGGACAATCAGACCTGAGATGTAAAACATTGTCATAATGGTCAACAACATACTGACCTCTGTGTGTGTGTGTGTGTGTGTGTGTGTGGCTCTGCACTCTCTCTCTCCATCTTCATTTTTTGGTTCTGTTACACTGATAAAAAAAAGTGTGCTATCACTAGTATTCTTCTGCTTTAGAGTAGCTGCTGCAATCTGTCATGTTTTCACCTTTGTTTTTATTATAAAGCAAGGACAATACATTTATTTTGAAATCCTATTGCTGCAGTAAAGTCATGCAGGAGAGAAAAGATCCAGTGCTGAAGGTACAAACACAGACACACTATAAGGTACGTTTAAACAAGGATTCATACCATTCATGTTTTAGTGCAGCTTTTAAGCACCTCATGTTCTGCGTTCTGAGTTCACACCTCCTACGTGGAATCTCTTTTGGCCCATTTTTTGCTCAGAGCAAAATTTTCTCTTTTCTATGCAACCTATTTTCCTATGTTGTTATATGAAACCCCTGTATTTCTCGTCATTCTGTGAACAGTTACAAGTATTGTACCTGAGTGGCAGTTAATACTCTGTATGTCACATCTGCACAGTGTGGAGCTTTCAAAGAGCAACACCTTAACTACAAGAGATTCTTCATATCGACTCACATTGTTGATGTCTATAAAAAGAAGAATTAACAGGGATTCTTTTTTTTAACCTGTCATATGTGAATAAGATGTTTTTGTCCACATCTGACAAGCGTCAAAGATTGTGGACACATCAGACAGTTAATGGCTTCCCAGCTCTAGCTGCAGTAGTTAAGTGTCAGCAAGGAGTCTTATATAATGCTGCCATCCATCAGGGGGAGACAGGACAACTAAAGAGACAGCCTGTTGGATGCTCCGGGCTGCAGCCGTGCCCACACAAACAAACAGAGGGTTTCTCTATCTGCAGGGTCTCTCATAGGGTGCAAAGGTCATCCTTCAACCTCCTGGTGGCTGGAATATGCTCCTCCCTCTCCTGCACATATTGCCCTGAGTGGGGCAGCCAGGAGTCCTGCCAGGACAGATCAGAATCTAGTAAATACCCTGTCAAGGCTCAGCACATTAAAACATTACTGATCAGCATATTGAATCATCATCTTTTCTTTTTTTTTAGAAGCTCTCCTCGGAAGCTTTGCAGACGTTTTGAAAAATCTAGAGACCAATTCAGTTGGACCCCCAATTAAGAGTCGGACCAATCAACATCCCTTATTCAGAGTATAACATGCCCATTCGCCACTAATTCAGAAACTAGCAGACCCATTAAGTTAGACCCCTAATATAAAATCAAACTGACCTATAATTTAGACCCTTTATTCAGAATCTATGAACCATTAATACAGATTCCTACTAAAATGGAACTGTTGGTTTAGTATCTAACTGACCCATTCATTTAGACCCCTTCTTGTAAATATAACATGCCCATTAAGTTAGACTCAACCCACAACATAGCAAATGAAGACCCCTAATTTAGAATTTAACCACCTATAGGTTATACCCCTAATTAAGAAAAATAGAGAGCCATCGAGTTAAGACCCCTGATTCAGGATCTAATGGAGTCACTAGGTTAGACCCTGTACATCAGATCTAAGATCATATGTATGTATAGTAAGAACCCTCATTAGGAATTAGGAAGTAAGACACCCTTATGTCAGACCAACAAGCTAGATAATAACGGAATGACCCTTCTTTTTAGGACAGAACAAACATTGCAGTTACTTGTGTGTGTGGCAGTAAAGATGATTTTTTTCCCCCTTTAATGCCCCAGCGGGACGGAGGATACACTCAGCGGGAGATGAGCCTCTGTTTACTGAAGTGTGTGCAGCAGAATGGGCTGCATGCAGTGTGTGTGTGTGTGTAGTCCCTCCTGTGCAACCCACAGGAGACTGAGTATTGGTTTTCTAAAGGTTGGAGTGAATCGTAGAATCTGTGAGCTCTGTGGAGCAGTAGGCCCGACATGGTTCTGCTTCAGTAAAGATTGACCCCCCTGCCTGTAGAGGATGACTTTAGCTGCTTTCCATGTCCCATAGCACTAGATTATTTCAGATCAGAGAGTTTTGGCCAGAGAGGTTTGTATATGGATGAGGTAAATTTTGAGAAAAAAAAGAAAGAAGGCTGTTCTTCTACACGACTTCTTCTTGGAATAGTTTTCCAAGAAATTAGCTCAAGTTAGCAAGTATTAGCTTGCCAACTTTTGTCACATTAAAAGCGTAACTATGAATCTCGAGGAGAAGTTTTTGGGGAGATGTTTTCACCGTTCAGATGCTATCTCCAGTTTTTCATGTTTTTCTCTCGTGTATAGCTTCTAAATAACTTCTCTTCCCCTTCTATTCTTTTAAGTGGAGCTAGATGCCGAGCATGCACAAAGAGTCCCTGGAGCGGAACCAGGAGGGATCCCAACCCCTCAAGTCAAGCTGAAAGAAAGGCAGAAGTTCTTTGAAGAGGCCTTCCAGCAAGACATGGAGCAGTATCTGTCTACTGGCTACCTGCAGATCACTGAGAGGAGAGGTGAGAAGAAGAAGCAATGAGGTCAGACGTTCTCTACAGATGAAGTAGTATTGCTCTTTTATCTTATTTAATCAGCTTAAAATTGAGCATATATTTAGCCTGCAAACGAAACATTTCAAAGTTGAGGTTTAGGTTGTGGTGTCTGTTACTTATTCAACAGTGAAAGCAAAGCTATCAAGCATTCAAGTGAATTAATTCCGAAGTCCTGATAACATCAGCCGAAACCTTCACACTTCAGCTGCATATCACAAGATTGAGCCGTAATAGCTTTCTGCAGCGACGCTCCACACTCTGAGTGCCTGTCGCTAAACTCACAAGTAGAGTCATTACTCTGAAAAAATGCCACCACATACACCTCTGGAAAGATGGATTGGACTTTAGTGGTTGAGGGGTTTGGAATGTGATTTCTCTACCTCTTTTACTTATCTATCCTGCTCACCTAATCCTCTGGATGTGGCTTATTACCAGAGAGGATTGCAAAGCAGTATGGACGGAGGAGGGATGAAGGAGTGGAGAGGGAGAGAACTTGTGTTAAATCACTGTCAATCACCTTCTTGTAATCAATTCAGTTCTGCCATGAAAAACAACAACCGTGAAATCCAGGTTTACTGTTCAGCGACCGAATGTTTCATAGAGGCCATCTTCTTTGGATGTCATGTTTCGGTTGGGAAGCTCACATATTTTTTTGTGTGTTGTTCTCATTTTCAAATTGTAGTCTCAAAACAGAGTCTAGAAAATTGTTATTGTGTCACCGTTTCTTGAAAACACATAACAGTGTTTCCCGCAGCGCTTTGTAGTTGAGATGGCCGCCCAATTAACAATACATTAATTACCGATGTGGAAAAACTAAATTGATTAAAATCCTCCTGCGTCTTTATATGAGATCCAACAGCATCCCAATGCTTTGTTAGATCAAACCCCACAATTCAGTCCACTGTTATCCACGGAGATTCACTGCACAATAAAACAAAAAACATGCTAGCTGTTTGCTAGCAATCATTACTTGCTAGCTAACCTAACTACGGTATCTAAGTACACAGTTTGGAGGAACAGAAGGCTTTCTTATATCGTGTAGCACCATCAAATGGGCTTGTCAGCTACCAAGTGGCTAAATGTTAACTTTGGTTGTTGTCTGACAGGAGCTAATAGTAACCAAATGTGTGGTTTTACCCTGAAATATGTCCCATTTTCCTTCTGGATTTTCAGTATCATGTATTTTGTCTTCTCAGCTGCTCATCAATGAGGAACTAGGGAAATTACAAAAGGTTTTGTTAGATTCTCAACGCTTCAAACCTAAAAAATAGCTGGCTAGCTTGCCACATTTATTTTTTCCACTTCAAGCATGTTGTCAGAGGAAAATGACCACAGTGTTAATACAATACAACCAAAAATCCATACAGCAAATATACAGCTGGAAACACTAAACAAGTAGCCAGGAGACAGAGGAAATAAACTGAAAGGAGACAGTCCAGCGACGAGACAAAGCACTGCGGATGCCCTCACAAACCCAAGCCATCAAAAGCCAGTCTCAAGCGTCTTAAACGTACACAAACACACACATACACACACTTGGATACTCTCCATAATCTCCCAGCAGTCTCTCCCAGCAGGAGAACCTCTTAGGCAAGGTCACAGTAGGGCTAAAAGAAGAACATGTAAAAGTCAGTGACATGGAAATGATGTTCTCAGTGCAGTGCTTTCTCCACCAAGACTCTCACAACACAGCTGCAGTGTTGGTTTAAGTGAATGTGTGTGTGTGTGTGTGTGTGTGTGTGTGTGCGTGTGTGTGTGCGTGTGCGTGTGCGTGTGTGTGAGTGTGTGAATCTATGTGTGTGCACATTTGTTTATTCTTGTTGATGAGTTGGAGAGAAGGCTCCATTCTGGCCTGAATACTGAATCAACGTCCTTCATGCTATGTTTTATGAGCTTGGATAGCTGCTATTTGTTGATAATTGTGGAGCTGACAGGCGTGATATGGAAATGCACATGGAAGAGGCTTCTTGCTGAGCAGTCATTAGTGAGCATTAGAGCTTCTCACTGATATGTCACACAAAACAACTACTGCGGCCTCTACAGAGCAGAATAGACGAAAGAATGCTTATATTACTGGATTGGTGTAATCATGTTGAGTGATTTTTTTTCTGTATGTTTGTTAAAAAAATACACAATCTCCATTTGTATGAGTTCAATTCATCCATGTCTGTGTGTTGAAGAATGAGTTTCAATGTGTGTAAAGGACATTTTCGGACATATTCAGATGAATTGCCAAAGTTGAGTGATCCGGTCTGACACTCACTCATGTGTCCGTTTGTTGCTATCTGAAGTATGGGACGACTTTTGGGGGAGTCTCCATTGGAAATAACATCCCCCTTCTTTCTCTCTTTTCTTTCACTCTTCTGCTCTTCCTTCCCCGTGCCGCCCTCCTCTGCTCTCCTCATTTCCTTGAGGTACGGTAGCCAATGGCATCCTCTCTCATTGCTGTGCACCGACCAAGTCATTTGCCCCTTCTTCCTCTTGTGCTCGCACATTTACCCCTGCCTATCTCCCCCTCCCCACCCCCCTCCTGCTCCATCCTTGCAGTGCAACGACTGCCTGTTTGTGATGCATGCAGCACATCATGCTAATGCTCAAGGTGTTTGTACCCCTGCAAGGTGGTGAATCCAGGACTGTATAAGTGTCATGTTAGGTTGTGTGGATGGATTTCCTTTTGAAGAATCAGCTAGTTTGTCAGGTTTAGCATCATCATAGAAATCAGGTATTATGTGTTTCATTAATATATATTTTGCAAACTTTCTAGACTATCAGTGCATATCAGAAAAAGAAAGTGGAGAGTGTAGAATCAACTGAAATACAATTCAAATAAAAAAACTGTTGTCTGCGGTCGTTCCTCCATGCACACTAGATATAAAGACACGCCTTCCTTATTCAGTTATGATGTAAGCGATGGGAGATCCTTAAGTCCTCTACTGGGCCAAAACTTTAAAAAAAAATTGCCAAAGTTGTTATGAAACTTTTAACAGTTTAACTCTCTAATCAAGATTTTTTTTTGTTGCCAAAGTTGGATGAAACATTTTAACTCTCTAATCGAGTGGGTAGCTTCTGATGTCATGATCCGTAGTGTAAAATTTGACTCCTTTATGTTTGTAACATTTCAGCAAGGACACATTACTGTATAAGTAAAAAAAAAACACAAAGAGGTAATTATGTATTAAAATAACATTAATTCATACATACACTTTATTTGACCATTTCAAACTGTAATACTTCTTATTAGCTTCAGATGACCTTAAAAATGCCACTGGTAACAGGAGGAAGGACACCCGTAACTGTTTACTCCTTTAGTATTGTAGTATAGGTGCTGCTTGATACCTTCATGTTCAACTTTACATACAGTGACACCTGCCAACCCATTACTTGTGATAAAGCTGTGATTCATCCAGAAGACACACTGTTATATAACTAATTTCAAATGCATCATGCAGCCTGAGTGAGCTCCATTCGCTTCTGCTTGGCACATTTTGATATGACGAAAAGTGAAAGCGTCTCTCTTCCTGGACTCAGCCCCTTGCTGCTGCCCCGCTGAATGCCCCCTCATCATGTTTGAAGTTAAAATCTTGCTGTCCTGTGCCATGTCCAGAGCCAATAGGAAGTATGTCGTCCATGGAGGTGAACGTGGACATGCTGGAGCAGATGGACCTGATGGACATGTCCGACCATGAAGCTCTGGATGTGTTTCTGCACTCTGGGGGAGAGGACAACAGTGCTGCGTCGCCTGTCGCAGGTAAGTGGCCATAAGCACTCAGAAACACAACAAATACATGAGAAATTCAAGATTATACAGACAACACTTTATTGCTGAGTGTTCTAACTTAGAAATGCCTCATATGAAATAATCTGCCAATGCAGAAATCTGACTCAGAAGATTGACAGGACCAGTGTTTCAGCACGATGCATCAACACCATCTGTCCACATCTGCTTGGGAAAATGTCTTGTGACAGAGAACATCCTACAGCATCCAAGTGACAGCTTGTCCTCGTCTGGAAAATATATTGATGTCCATGATTCTGTTCCATTTTTATAACTCTGCGGGAGGCTGAGCTCCGAGCTAGATAAAAAAATGAATCATGAAGTCGGTCGAATAATCATGACGGGGTCCATCTCTTTTTTTTGAAGCTGGTCAAAACATAGAGAAAGAATAACTTATAAGTTCTCTCCAGATCACAACACATAACTCACATTTATCCAATCTCTGCCACAACGCAATTTTCTCCAGTCACTGCAGCTTTTCTGCAAAATTGACAAAAAAAAACCTTGTTACCTGTCAAGCTTTGTTAAATCATCACAAAATGCACTTCTAGTATTAAATAGCAAATTAAGTTGTTTTACATCTAAGGGTTCTACATAATTTATCTTCTTTTTGATGTCATGACAATTAATATTGATGCCTCTATATGGCCAAAAATGTATATGGACATGGATATATTTTCTTAATGCTCATGCACTTTCTATTTAATTTCCATTTTATACATTGCATTAATGTTCTAGTAACTTGCATGTGCCTCTTTATTAAAAACATGTCAGCAGCTTCTGATGAATACAAGATGCCTTTTTGTGATCATGTATCCATTGCTGCAGGATGAAAACTGTTATTACTAGCCATGGGCTAAGAGTAGCATGATGACTCAGGAATGAGTCCAGCCAATCAGAAGCTAGTTGTCTAACTTTCCTTTGAGCAAAAGGTTGTTTACAGATATGTGTGTAAGCATGGATTTTAAGAGTCAATGTAAAGTGGTTTTATACCAACCAGCAAAAAATAACTAGAAAAACAAATGTTTAAATAAATGTAATAAATAACATGTAGAATCTCCTCTGCACATAATAAGGATCATAATGCAAAATGCAAGCCCATTGGGAATTAAGCTCTCTGTGGCTATTGACTGTAATTTCATTCAGATTTTTTTCTCATCCTATTAGGCATCCTGACACAGAAAACAACAGAGACACAATGTCAGAAAGACACACAGCTTCATCAGCCAATAGATGGGTTTATTTTAGCATCCGTCCCAGTCTCTCTCAGTTGAGGTGTAATGTGTTTGTAAAAAAAAACATCAAAACATCACACCTTTGAATTGTGATTATTTATTTAATTAGCAACAATGATATGGAAAGCTTTAGAAATTGCGGAGGTACTGACTTTTTTTTTTACCCTCTTTGTTTTTAGGTCCAGATGTCGAGTCCTTCACCACAGAGATCAGTCTTCAGGTCCCCACCCAGGCAGAGCTCCGCCACAAGCTTTCCTCCCTCTCCTCCACCTGCACCGACTCTGCCAGCCAGGACACAGAGGCCGGGGAGGAGGATGATGACGAAGAGGAGGAGGAGACGGAGCAGGGAGGAGGAGGTGGAGGAGGAGGTGTAGGTGTGGGAGAGAGGAGGAGGAGAAGGCCCCCTGTGGTGGTGACCCTGGATGACGAGGAGGTGCACCCTGATACAGCGCTGGTGGACAAGACGGAGCAAGAGGAGCGGAGCAGCAAAGACTGTGGGGAGAGCAGGTCGAAGGTTTGAGGAGACAAGGACTGGATTCAAACACAAACACGCACACACACACAGAGCTGCGAAACAAATCAAAGTGACGTATAACATGATTGGCTTCCTTCAAAAACATCTAAACAATTATACACTGAGGTTGCACTAACTGCCACATGACCTTGCCTTAAAAGCCCACACATGTGAGTTTTTAATTCTAATTGAATCCTGTGAATTAGCTTTGAATTCCCTTTAGCATTTTTAGCATTAAATAGCTTAACATGAATGCTAACACTGTAGCTTTGACCATGCTAACAGGCTGCAGCAGTTAAGCATTAATATACTGTTGCATTATTGAAGTAAATTAGGGTTTTTTTCTGGTACAAATAACTTGCAAAACATGCAGGTTTATGTCAGGTTTATGTCAGGTTTATGTTTGATTTGATCATCTAACTAAAGTCTACATAAGTAAAACAAGTTTTTAATCACAAGTATGGCAGAACATCTAGTTTTGGTTAAACTAGTCCAAGTTTTAAAATCTGTCGTCAGATATATGAGCCGTTGTTGCAGTGAAATAAAAAGAAAAAGCTGTTTTGTTTAGTCCTAAAAACCTGTGCTGACTAAGCCTGGAATCACTAAGTTTTTATTTGACAAATTGGTAAGTAATTAGCATGCAGCCATTCACAAATGACTTGCTCGGCACACATGGAATACGTTTCAGTAAGGTCACAGCTTAACCCTGAATGCTTGCTGCATTTCTTTCATATCTTTATGATCAAGATTAAATACCTATAAGATAATCCTTTTCTGCCACTGGCTTTTATAAACACACGTGTCATAACTGGCAGTCACCTGGCAGTGGGTTTCAAACCACATAGTACTGTAAAGCAGAGTTCAGGTATATGGAGATCTTTGAGAGGCTGATTAGAGTGAAATCATTGAAATATATGCACATGAACAACTTCTGCACACACGCTGAGAATCAGTATGTACCACCCTCCTTCATAAACAGTGGGATAAAGGCTACTCTTGTGTTTTCATTTTTTTCTGAGTGTGCATGCTTGTAAAGCTATTTCAGTGCACCATGAAGTCGTTTCACTTTAATAGGGAGACACACCATGGGTCTGGAGTCTTTATCCAATCAGAGTTAGCCTTAGATGTGAGCCATATGTATGCATGTTATGTCTGCATTATTGAACAGCTACATTTAGTTGAGCCAATGTGTCAAAACAATCTGCTTTATTATCTACAACAAGTGTAATAGGTTTCACATGAATAAGCAGACTGAGAATAAAAGTGTATTACATTTTGAAGAAACCCCTTAAATAACAGCTCTACTATCCCTCTTTGATGGCACAATGACTCATGAAAGGAAGAAAAGCAGATCCCCCCTCTCCAGACTTGAAGTCCTGTTAATAACTGTGTAACCAAGAGTTGAGTGGGAGCGACACGTCCATCAAGAAGCGTGCAGCGCTTTACACGGGTTGGCAGAAATCTTAAAAGAAAGTGAACTCCTCTTGTCACTGGTGTTAGCTTGTTATTATCAGAAGCAACATCATGGTGGGGAAGAGAAAGAATTCTTGCATGATGTGGTTTTTCAATTTGAAATTAGCTATTAATACCTCCCTATAGATGAAGGTGTGCTGCGCTGCACGTTGTTCCTAAATCTGCTCCTGAGTGAGCGTGTGACTGATTGTCTTGTCACCACCAGCTCACAAATCTATGTTTTATTATGTTTGTAATAACTTTATTTAAAAGTTAGGATTTAACCACCTCTGTCGCACTGAAATGTAAACACAAAGAGCCTTTATCCTGCTGTGTGATGATGGCGGTGTGTGGAAAATCCCCAGTGTTTGTTCAGGTTTTCAAGGTGTGTGTGAGCACATTTACATGTTGTCACCGGTATCAGCCTCTCAAAGACATTGATTTTCCACATACACACGCATGCACATACACACAACACACACACACACACACAAACATACACACATACACACATACACACACACAGGACGGTTACCCATTGCCATTCCTTTGACCAATAATATTTGGGTGAACTTCTCCTGGTGAGCGAGGACCAAATCCCTGTTTGGACTGCGTGCTATGCACTGGACCCCCAGAAGGTTTAACTATATCAACATGATTTTGTACAGAAATGTTGACATTCGTGCCATGTGACAGCGTTACTTCCTTCCTTCCTTCCTTCCCTTCCCACTGCCTACAGTTTCTGACTTGTTGGTAATAAATGTTTCTCCCTAAGCATTGTTTTAATTCTCATATCCAGCATTTCAGGTACGGAGCTAAGAGAGTGAAATATGAGTAGGATTTTGGATTTGAGTATGTTAACAGTCCCTGTGCGCTCACTCTGATTTATAGTCCTGCTGCCTGAGCTCTTTAGAAATGGAAAACTGACACGGTGAGTGAATGGATAGTGTGTTCTGCAAGAGAGGAATGTGGTTTTAAATACAGGGGGAGAATATTATGCCATGTATTTATTCATTACTATAGTCAAATGTTTTTAACTGTAAATGAAGGTGAAGCAATACAAGTGTTCTATTCAGAGTAAAATGACATTTGAAGGCTGAGAGTGGATGTGTCCTTTTATTGTGAAGAGTAAATAGCGGCTGTAGATGCGTGACAGTCAGTCGACTCTGATCAAGGTTATGAAGAACTGCAAGGCTTTCTTTAAATGTGTAAGTGTGAGGTGAAAGAACAGACTGTGATTAGCTCTGTGTTAAATAAACAGAAGAGCTGCTTCTAACATCTCACACCTGCTGCTTCTTGGAATTAGATCATGTTACGTTCAGGCTTTTCTCACCTTTGACCTGTGGATAGACTTCACACTTGTAAAACAGTCGTCAAAAACCTTTTTTTTTTTAAATAATTCTTATACACTTGTAGTTTTTTTTAGTAATGCAGATGGTGTGGGTTTCCTTTGTTTCCCAACCTTATCCATAGAAGAGTCCAAGATGAAAATTGCACATTGCTCAAAGTCTAAATAAATTGATCTACTAAATTATTGTTTATGGTAAGGTTAAATGATTATTTGCTTATTTACTCTTTTTTTTAATTACTTGACAGCTGACTTTACAAATCAGTCATTTGACAACATATTGATTCAATTTTTTTGAAATGTTGAACATTTTTCTCCCCCCAAAAAACGCTGCTAAGACCTTACGTTTTTAACGGCTTCAATAGTAATATGGTCATAATAAAGAGCTGTGGCTCAGTCAGTCGTCTCAACGGGGAGATTTGGGGTTTGATCCCTAGCTACTGCAGCAACATGTCCAATGTGTCCTTGGGCAAGACACTTAACCCCAAGTTGGGACAACCTGTTTCGTCGGCGGTGTGACCGTTTATAAATGTATTAGTGAATACTGATGGACACTTTACACAGCAGCCTCTGCCATCAGTGGGTGAATGGGTAGGTGTAACTTGCCGAGTAGTCAGAAGACAAGAAAAGAGCCATACAAGCCCAAATCCATTTACCATTTAAGAATGATAATCAGTAAAGTCTGGAGGATTATCTGTATGACTGCAGCTACCAATATTTACAAATCCTCAGACAAACCCTCTGAAACCCCCTTAAATAATGGTGGTGGCGCAGTGGTTAGTGCGCACGAATCCAGCCTGTGGCTCCTATCCCGCATGTCATTCCCCACTCTCTCCCTGATTTCTGACTCTAGCCACTGTCCTATTTCTCCATTAAAAGGCACAAAAAGCCCAAATAGAAATCTTAAAAAAATAAATAAAAATGGTAAACGTGAATCATTTTCTGTCGATTGACTTCGTATCAAAGCTCTGGGTAAGTTACCACTGGAGATCAGGGAGTTTAGATTTGGGTGAAGGCCTGCATCAATCTGAACCATTTCTCAAAGTCGGGTCAGGGTTTGCACACAAAAAGACAAGCGGGGCTGGAAAGAACTGACAGTGAATTGTCCATAAGTTTTTATTAAACCTTAAGTACAAACTGCAAAAGTAAAAAACTGTCAATATAACCAACATGAGACTCTCTTTCCGAGTGGAGGGAAAGGCCGAGATGCGGCACTAATAAATTAAGTCACCAGAGACCCCACTGTGAGCAAGTAGTTTTATACTGTAGAAAAATGGAAGAAACGACAAAACAGAGAACTGAAAAAACAAAAACAATCCCATCAGAATAAAATATATTGTAAGGCCATAAAAACTTGACAACCACTTTTTTTTAAATGTTGAAAATACCCGACTTGGTATTTCATTAAATAGTCCTAAAACAGTTCAGTCTTCTGTGAGGGACGACAACCAACAAACTGGATTATAGGATTTTTCCTTGACAGTCACCACTGGCAAGCTCAGTGCAACATGAGTAGCTACTACATTTTTGTTGAATTTTCAGTAATGAAAATGTAAAAACCCACTTTTTTTTGTGAACATCTCTTTTTTTCCCTTTTCTTTAAAAAAGTAAAGCTAAACAAACAGAACTTAGTTTGGGGGGCAGTCGTTGGCTACTCAATATCTTCTTTCTTAGTGATATAAGCAGCACTTAAAATTTTTATACACGTTTACCAGAGTGACCCTGTAAGCGTCAAACTAACATGGATGAAGAAAGGGAAATGTAAGGCTTTTTCTTCATCGAGCACCCTCTCATCGTTTCTCTCTTTGTTCCTTCCTTTATTCCTTTATTCCTTATCCCCAGAATCAGGCTCAAGTATTTAAAGAAATTTACAGGATTATTTACAAAAAAAGTTGATGTTTCGTTTGCGTTGGACTTTTTTCCTGTCTCTAAAAAAAAAAATAAAAAAAAAAAAAAGCACTCATAATATATCTGGAAAAGGGAAAAAAAATGCAAAAGCCAAAAAAACAAGGGACAATTTAAAGAAACAAAACTTGGATTTGATATTTCACATTTTACACTCTTTGACTAGTGGCTCTACTTGAGAAAACACATCAGATCAACAAAAGTAAAAAAAAAAAAAAAACAACACAAAATAATAATAATAATATAATATAATAATTAATGTTTACTGGTACAGATGAAACAAGAGGACTGGAAGAATGGAATGTTAACACGATTGCACATCTAGAACCAGAAAAGCCCGACAGCCTTTCTGCCCTGTGGGGTGGGGGTGCACCAGCTAGCCGTTAGCCACTGGCAGGTACTAACCCCCAAGATTTTAATTTTTTTTTTTTGTGTTGTTATACAGTAATAACCAACAGCACCAATAAAATGGATCTCCTCGCTAAGTATCAGGCACGGTTTTCACTCGCTAGCGAAGGAGGGATCCCTCCATACTAACAGGATGTGAGGTAAGCAGTGACCTATCACAGGCCAAGCTGCTGTGGCTCCGCCCCTCTCACATCCATTGACAAAAAGAAACATCCACAATGACAAAATAAAAAACAAAAAAAATACTATCAAAAAACAAAGCTAAAATTCAAAGTAGGACTTGGAAAAACATAGTCAACCAACAAAAAACCAACATCGTCTGTCTTTCAAGTTTTTACCTCGCATCACCGACCCCCCCTCTACAAAGAAAATGCAGTAGCTGCATCAAGAAAGAATAAAATCAATTTAAAAAAAGGACTCCTCTTCCTCAAAGCAAGGACAGGGAGAAACTTTGGGTAACTACTTGATGTCAGTTTCATTTAAGAAGAACCAGGGGAGGAAAAAAAAAAAGGGCCTCCTTTTCATTAGTCCTGTGTTCACAGCTGAGTGACGTGTGATGAGGAGGGGGCGGGGTTCAGTCTCCAGGGTGGGCCAGATGTGGGGAGGATAGCGTGATGCAACAAGAAGGTAACAAGTGTAACCCATTTCAGTGTGAAGAGGATACGGGCGGAAGTCGAGGGTATTACTGGGCCCATCGAGTCTTCTTGTGAACGTTAAAACTTAATGCTTGAGACGTTGTAAAAAGGACGACCTTAAAGGGGGACGGGGGCGATTCTAAAACCATCCAGAATAAAACAAATTCTTCTTTCACACTAGTGCAAAAAAGACATCTTGCTTTTCTTTAGCTTTTTTCTCTTTTTATAAACCAAGCATGTCATACTAAGGGGGGAGGTGACCATTTTTGGGAGGATTTTCAAAGATGAAAAAACATCTTAAATTTCAGGTGTTGGAGAGGGTGATAGTGATTTTCAATGTAAAAAAAACAAAAATAACAGGGGAGTTTAAGGGGGAGCTAATGGAGGGGTTGGTAGGCAGGATGTGGGCACAGCGCACCGGAGCGATGACATTGAGGCGTCTCCCCCTCAGGACACAGCAGCAGCCTTGGGGATGTGGCTGGAGGACAGGCGTGCGAGGGACACCTCCACTGTGGCGCGTTTACGGGGGCCTCGCTTTGCCGGGGGGGAAGCTTTGGCGGGGCTTAAGTTGACGCACGGGTCCTCTGCTCCCACGCTGACGACGACTGCACCGTTACCGACAACGCTGCCTCCGTTCTTTAACATGGCCCGGCCACACACCTGGTTGACCAAACTGTTGATTTGCTCCTGAACAGAAGAATAAAAAAAGATTAAACTAAAACATTGTTTATCATTGTATTTCAACATTATTCTTCATCACATTGTTTTCTTTAATATTCATGCACAAAATTAATTACAGCATCAACAAAAAAATGCACTGCCATGCTGAGTAATCTGCTTCTTGGGTCTGTGTAAACCTGGCTAATGTCTCCCCCTCCTGGATAGAGAGAGAACTGCAGCAACCAAAGCTGATAAAGAAAAACCAGCACCAGCTCACCTCATCGTATCGGTACATCATCTTCAGGCCTCTGCAGGACTTGTGCTTCTCCACGTAGCGCAGTGCACACTCCAGACAGAAGACAACATTGTCGGTCTCCTGAACCACCTGCACAGACACAAACACAGACAGAAATGACTACATGACTGAGATAGTAGGATTGTTGTAAAATCCTTTCCAGTTTCATCACTTTGACTATGATAGTTTGAGACATAAAGAGCAATAAAATGCAGTTTTTTGTAGGGTGAATTGTGAAACTATTATAATAAACAGCAGGAGGACACTTGTAAAAACATGTAAGCTGCATGCTTTTGCAAAAATATTTTAGACTTCAAGCTTTCTTAATGGACTTTCTTTGTTTTAGTGCATGACTGAGATAAATTGCTACAACACAGCCAATGAAGCACGATAGCATTTCAACAATATTACTCGGTGCTCGTACCATGGACAGGTAGCAGAGATGCTGACAGATCTGGCAGCGTCTCTCAGAGGACTCCAGTGCCAGCCATTTCCCGCGTGGCTTCTTGCGTCCCTCGACCGGCCCCAGGCTGCCGTCATGGGTGCCGTAGCGGGCCGAGGAGAGCAAACCTGCCTTGTAAAGTTCCTGACGTTGGTGCATCTCTATGTTCCTATTTGACAAAAAAAACAATATGCTCATTAAGTGTTCATTTTGAGAATTATACGGCAACATTTTGGTGCTTTTTTTGTTTGTTACTAGGTACTGAGGTAAGTACTGGGTAATCGTAACAGAATCCTACCTGAGGTCTTTGAGTAGGGCGGAGATGGTGGTGAGGAGAAGGCCGTTGTCCCTCTTGGATTCCGCTGTGGCAATCTGATACAGTAGCTTCTCCATGGAGAAGGGTTTAGCAATACGACGACACTTCAGGTCCTGCAAACAGATTCACAACAGATTAAGAATATGATTCATATTAAACCAGTAACTCACTGGTTTATGATGAGGTTAGTAGTGAAAACTCAGAAAGACAACACTAAGTTTTCTAACATCAAAATCTATATAACTCCTTAGATAAATGTTTCTCGTCCTGTTATGCATGAATGAATACATATAAATGTTTCAGTCTGTGCATCATGATACACGGCTCTAAGAATTTTATGTTACCCCTGAGAGCAATCTGTGCTGCGGCTGTGGATCGGATGCTATTACTGAGGATATACATTCTTCCATCGCCCATAACGACAGTAAAGAGCATTTTCTCCTCTTCTATTACTGCTGTAATGAGGTCCAGTCGACCAAAGACTTTTCTCGTGATTGCCAGAGATATCTAAATACATTCCCCCTCCAGGGACACGTGCAGCTGCAGTTGGTGACTGCAACTGTATGTCTCCCTGGTTTACAAAGTTTAACAAATGAGCTGATTAGAGAATCAAGCTCTGGGTTTCAACTTCATTTATTCATTTCACTTTCAATCAACTCTTCATAAATCAAGAGCCATGACTGCTGCTGTCCACAAGAGGCCACTGTTGTGCGGAATTAAAACGTCACATGGCACACAAATCTGTGATGCACAAGCAAAACATTCATTCCAAAGAAAAAGGAGACATATTGGATTTTAAATTGGTATGTATGGGGATTAATTCCATCCATTGCACATTTATTTTCCCCACAGATGAATAGAAGTTGTGTTTTTATTTCAAAGAGCCAATTTGCAATGATTTTCCCCAACAAGATTCATGATGCTGACCTTTGCAGCCTGGTAACCCAGGTTCATCCAGTGCGGCGTGGCGAAGTGCACCGTCTCTGACACGCTGTAGCCGCAGCACACTTTAGAGACAAAGGCACCAGGAAAGCAGACCACGAACTGACCGCTGCGCTGGACCGTGCGCTGAACCTTGATGCCCTCGCGGCACAGCACCTCTGGAGAGATCTGGAGAAGCAGGAGAGGAGGGAAAAGAAAAGAAAATGATTAAATGTATATTCAGTGTAAACTTAACTGAAAAGACTTCTTCCTTTTGCGTGCAATCAATCACATGATGAAGCCAGTTAGATATTATATCAAATATGTATTGCAAATTTGCACAAACAGAGCACACTAACCATGATGTTCTTCTCCAACATTTCTAGTCCTGGGGTGCCATTGGCCTGAAGCAGTGTATGGACCACCTTGTCCAGCTTAGCCTTCTCCTCAGCAGGGATAGAATACCTGCAGGAGGAACACAAGGACAGAGACATAAATACACGAGGACATGTGCTAACTTTACCCTCCATTTGTACTGCTTCTTACTGACACATGTTCAAATGTTTAGAAGAAAGAATTGTCCAGTGTGCACTTACCAAATGCAATCAGCACCAGTGTGTAAGTAATCAATATATGGAAGGCGATTTTGGTCTCGAGACCAGCATGAGGTAGAAAAGACCATGCCAATGTTTAGCCAGGGAATGGTCACCCCTGCAGAGATGGAGGGGATACAAAGGTACAGGTTAATTATCTTAAATCTCAAATAATGGCAGTTAAAGGGAGTTATCGGAGCGGTTCACTGCTGCACTTGTTGGTGTGAGAAGTGCCTCTTATGTGTCCTTACCAGGCACAGCACCCAGATGTCTCAGAATGGATCCAGGGTTATTGGGGAGGACGGTGAGATTCCATCCATGTCTGAGGAGGAGATGTGAGGACATGGTTACTTTTCCGTTCATATTCAAGAGATACATTGAAAGGATCTCTGACACAGGAGCAGACAGTTATACTCTTCAGGTTTTACCATGCAGAGATTAACCATCTGAGACTCATAAGAAAAGGTCAAGCAAGCCGTGGTGCGACATAAAGTAAGTGTAGGGAAAGGTTTTTTTTTTTTTTTTTACTTACTTTGAAAATGGCTCTGATTTTCCTGTGGGGAAACCACTGCCATGTGTACTAGTGTCCACCTTCCCACAATGCACTGCCACATGGCTGTCTCTCTGCTCCACAATACTCCAGTACTCTTGCTGCAGAATACAAAAAGAAAGGAGAGAAGATCAGTGGAAGAAAGCATGAAGCAGGGTCCACGTGTCTCTCAAAGTCAATCATGTCAGCATACTGATGAATAAGCTCTTTGACTTTAAGCATGAAACATTTGGAGAGGATCCGGCCTCTTGCGCTCTCTTGGCCAATCAGATTGCATTAAAAGTTGTCTTATAAAGATGCTATAGCGTGCTAACCTCGACCTCAGCAGCCCCTGGTTCCTTGTTAAAGCACATGGTCATGGTGTTCCGGGCTATCCTGAAGAAGTTGGTCAAAGACACCGATTTCCCCTGGAAAAAAAAAAAAGAGGACGAAATAAGAATAAAACATTATTAGTCACAGCATGTTAAAGGAGTGTGAGGGGGAACAAGAAAAAACAGTCCACATTTAATGTTCATCAGTCATGATAAAAACAAACTTTAGAGAATGTGAACTAGGGTTGGAATGTAAATAAACACGAGTTAAAATTAAAAAAAAAAGAGTCATTGCTGGATGTCATTGAACTGTGAGTTTTCTTCTTTCCCACCTCGTTTGTACAAGTGCAAAAGTCAGAGGGAAAGCGTTATGTTCAAAGAATGCATGTACTCCACGCTCTGACAAATAGACTGTGTGCATGTGGCTCTATAAGGCTCCACCTCACCTCTCCTACACATCCTGTATACATTTCCCCTGGACTTGACCCCTCTCTCATGGACACTCCTGCTACATTGAAGCTTTGAAGGTTACCATAAATCTGCCGGCCCCGGGTCCCGCAGACATACGGACCCTGCTGAAAGATGACCTTGCGGATTCTTTATCATCGCAGCGACAGTTTGTCTCTCTTTTCCTCCCCCCCCCTCTTCAGGAGTTTCAAATTATGACTTACCTCATTCATATGCATTATTTTACCACACTCTAGTTCTTGTTATAACAGAAATTGTAATAATACTGAATGACCTAGTAAGGGCTGTCAAGTCGCTCTGTGTGGAAGTCAGTAGCAGCACTTATCTGGCATTTCCCCGCTGTAATTAGAGTTAATTACACCCTTGACATGCACTTTGTTCTCCTGATAGAAAAAGTGAAATATAACCTCCTTCTGGGGGCCACTCGTGATGAAAAATGCATCCAGATCTGAGCTGTGCAGAAAAGTGATGGGTCATATTGAGACAAGCCCGTCCTGTCAGGATGGAGACAGCTATTCACATGTCACAGCCTTGAAAAGGTGCTTTTCTTTTATAATTCAGAGGGTTACTGATTGTACCGGGTCAGGTCTGCTGACAATATCTCAGCTCCTCAGAGGGAGGTCATACAAAGAGTTACAGTCAACAGGAGGAAGGAGGAGAGGAGAACATGGAATTCAAGACGGGTGGAGTAATGTACAGCGTGCCACAGAAGAGAGAACACATTTTTCTTAATTAAAGAAATAATTACTGCCTCAGCATATCAAGACGCCATGCAGTGACTAAAAATGTGCACTCAAGCAAAATAAGAGCACAACAAAATAATTGCTCCATAAATATCACCACCATTTTGCACACCCACAATCAACCACATACAGTGCTTTTTCACACTTGCATTAGATTACACACTGAATATTTCAGGAAGTTTCCAGGAGTTTTGTGCATGTGTGAACGGAAGCTACTGAAGTTTTCACTTCAACTTCACCTGGAATTTTCCCTGCCAGCCCACCCCAGGGAATTTTTTCCATGCAAGGTCAGACTGAGCTGATGTCAGAAAGCAGCAGGTAATATTCAGCAAAGTGAGTGGGAGGGGTTAAAGACGTTTACATCCTGCAAATGTCACATGACCATAGACTGCATTGCACGTGACCGGTGCAATCTCCATGCATGCAATGAAACTGCACAAGCCAAAGAGTACAATACCACGCTTAATTTGTCATATTCACAGAATCAACAAAAGAGCTGAGAAGAACACACTGGCGAGAAGGAATGAGCACTCCAAAAAGGAGGGAAATCGTAAGAGTTTTGTGCATGTGAGAATAGGGCTTATGTTTATTATTTCCAGGGCTTTATTAGGTAATGTCCTGTTCTTGTCATTTCCTTTCAATACATGTCTCTGCCTTCTGCCTCTTTTCTGTGTTGAAGCACCCAAGAATAAGACTAAAATATAAAAGAACAGTCTTTTTAGAAATCACATGCAGATGTGTTTGCACATGCAGATTTGTACACATACACAAAGAGCTGCTAGCATAACATACTGATGCACAGTCTTAGGGACAGAGGGGCTTGGCATGAGGACCGTATGGAAAGAGAGAGTGGGCAAAGGGATCGCAGATTTAAGCGAAATGGCTTTGAGCAAGGGCATGTGCAGGAGGAGAAATGCCATGTGGAGAGGGGGCTGGATTAAAGGAGCTGGAGGGTGGAGAGAGCTGGAGAAGGAGGGGCGTGTGTGAAGGGGGGGGCGGGACAGAGGTTGAGGGGGACGAGCTGGTTCTGGGGGCTGCCTTCTCTCTGACCTACATTTTCAGCCAGCCAGAATCAGTACAGCTGCCAGCAGCAAGGGGAGCTGGGAACACATCTAAAGCGTGTGAGTAAATACACAAACACACACAAATTGACCACCTTACCACACACACACACAGCACAGCAGTATTTTTTTAAAGCACAAAATGTGAAGACCTCTCACACTCACTCTGAAACAAAGATTTTTCAAATTGACATTTTCATCTTCTGCTCTGATGCTGGCTTTTACACACCATAAACATCGACTGCCTGATGTAGTTACCAAGAACAGTGTTCAAGAACTTCCACAGTTATATAACACCTTTGAAGTTCACACCAGAGAAACAAAGTGAGAACCTCGATGGTGTTATCTTTCTGACAATTTATAGCACAGCTCAGCTGCTTCCACAGAAAGTGATACTGAAATACTCATATTTAAAGGTGGCACTACGAGAGTCGTGTGTTGTCTGCACTGACGTGTGACGACAGTTTGGATTCAGATAGTAGTGTAATGAAGCATCTGAAGACTGAACAAGAAGCCACAAAAGGGTCTGATGTTGACCATGAAAACAAGACAGTGTGTCAGTTAAACTATGCTATTGCAGAGCACTGGTAATAGATGCTAACATGCTAGCATCTTAAATATGACAACATGACTACGTTCTACATAGAGTAGAATCGTTTTTAGGAGTTATCTTTTCATAAAAATAAAGCATTCATCCAGAGGTGTTTCTCTTTAACTCACACATCATACATCTATAAAGGAAAAGAGGAGCACAAGTGTTATGACTGTAAGCGGGCACGTTGTATCATTGGCCAGGAGGTTAATGGGCCTGCCTCAGGTCTACCTATTTGCCTGTTTCACCGTAAGAAAGGTTGAGATACCATTTTTAATATGGAGACCACCATCACATGGTTTAAAAATTCCCCTTCAAAAACCACTAAGACTATATCCATGTTTTATATGGTCTATGTTTGAGATCAATCTGTTCTAGAAGGACATCACAGTTACAGATTCTCCAAAATTCAGCTGCAAGACTGCTGACGAAGACCAGAAAGAGAGCACACATTCCACCCATTTTCAAGTCTCTGCATTGTTCCAGTCTCCCGTTTGTTTTAGAATTGATTTTAAGATGATCTTATTGGTTTTTAAAGCTCTTAATAGCCTTGCGCCACCCCTATTTATCCAATTTGCGTTTAACTTATGAGCCCACCAGAGCCCTCAGGTCTTCTGGTAGTGGTCTTTTAATTGTTCCAAACTAAAACCTACGGTGAGGCATCTTTTTATTACAATGGCCCCCGTCTGTGGAACAGTTTACCAGGAGACCTGAGGGCAGAACACAATGTAAACATTTTTAAAAGCAAACTCAAGACCTACCTTTTGAGTAGAGCTTTTAACTGAATCTCATTATCTAGTTTTATTACATGTTGAACCTCCGGTGTTTCCTCATTTAGAATAAATGATAGCGTTTCCTCAGTACCTGTTCTTATCTAGTTATTGTTACCTTAGTTTTTGGATTGTGGGATAGGGGTGGGGGAGGGAGTCATGTTGTTGCTGTTTGATTTATGTTGATGTAAAGCACTGGGATACATTTGTTGTATGAAAAGTGCTATACAAATAAAGTTTGATTGATTGATTGAAGTACATGATAGACATGAGGAAATGTTACACTGATATCTCTGTATACATCAAGGTGTCTCCTTCCTCTCACCTTGTTAATACATTTGTGCTGGTCACTTAGAACTCCCCAGTCCTCCTCCTCCTGATGCTCCTCCCCGTGCTGCTTGTCCTCTTTGCCTTGTTTTTCCTGAGCGAAGAGCCGGCGCCGGCCCGCTTTGACCTGAGCCTCCAGCTCCTTCAGACGATGAAACACTCCGTTGGTGCGGTGATTGCCCGTCGTCCCTCCCACCATCCCACCCGCCAGACCGTTCTTGGGCTCGTAGCGCGGCAGCACGAGCGCGCTGGGTGCCGAGGAGTCCGACAGGCCCTCCAGGGGGCCGCGGTGGGACTCCAGGTTCTTCTTCTCCTGCAGCACCTCGGCCTGCAGGCAGAGGCGCTCCTCGGCGCTGAGCGAGTCGTAGGAGAGGATGTACTGGAGGTACGCCTCCTGCAGCTTGGCCAGCCGGTCCTGCGCTGACTTGGGGATGCACAGGAGGTCGGCCAGCTTGGTCCACTTCTTCAGGTCCATCACCTGCTGCATGCCACCCATGTCGTTGATGAGCTGGAAAAAACGTGACAGGTCCACTTCACAGCCACCTGCATGAAAGAATGACAGAAAGAGAAAAAGTTAATTCAGAGAAAAAACAGCTAAACTTAGTGAACTAATTGTCATCATAAAATGTCAGCAGTAATGATGGTCCTGCTAATGAAGGCATGTACGCAAAAAGCAGTCGCCCCGTTTCCCTCGTCTTAACTCAGGTTTTGTAATGCACAGGGATCTAATGAAGAACACTGCCATCTTAGAGCATCTGCTCCGCTGGCTAAGCACCATATCATCCAGGCCAGTTCATTTTATTTGAAACAGCCAATTGATTTTTTCACCTCTCAGAATGATCCCAACCTTCATTGTGCCAAATAGAGATACAAATTCCGCTAATGTCGAACTGATCTGCTGGGCACAGTAAAGGAAGTCATTTGGAACAGGGTCATCCTGGCTGGCTGCAGTGGCTTCCACTGTGGCTAGCAGGCTTGCCAGATCTCTCTGGCTGTCAGCCGCACACCAACATTACACACACACTGCTGTATTCAAAAACACTCAACACAGTCAAAGCACACACTAATGCAAAACTTAAACAATTCAACACACCAGGAAATGTGCTTACATTGGAGGCATGTAGTGTGTATATGCTGTGATGAAAAAAGCCACCTACACTGGGGGTGTTTAAAGACTCATAAGAGGATGATGTCACTGTTTGAAATGGAAGGTGACAGGACAGAGTGGAGGGGAAATAATGTTTTCTGGGCCTGCCAGGCTGCTTGCCAAGTTGTTCCACATTGTTATTGTCGTCTATAAACAGGATGATAAAATGTGTTGAAACCCCACTAAAGCTTTCAGAGTACCGTGGATACCAACAGAAATAACAATATTTGTGATGCTTGTTTCTTGGCTGCTTATGTCGAACGCTTGTTACAGCCTAGAGCTTGTGTCTAAACACTCTTTAAAAAAAGTGTAGGATACTAAGAAGGTAAACAGGATATTTTATACATATTTTGGGCATTTGTAAATATGTTTCTTAATGTGCTGTTTCTCGTCTATCATCATTTCCTCTTTACAAAGGAAGTGAAAGGAAAACAAATGTAGACAAGGCTGAGAGAAAGCCTCAGTTGGAAATGGGATTTTTTAAAATGACTATCTCTACAGTAGAATGAAATCTAAATGATCTTGTGTGATTTAACATTAACTTGTGTTTGTCTCTCTTACCGATGACAGGAGGCTCCTCCATGGTAATGCCCTGAGATTTGAGGTGCTTCCGGATGCAGGCCAGCCGCTGCACGTTGGGACCCCAGCGCCGGCCCAGCATGTGGACCCTCTGCACCTGTGTGACGAAACGCATCTCCTCACTCAGCTTGCACTCGGGCCGCCAGTCGGGAGGCGGGACCACGCGGCACATGCCGGCGTCCTCGGCCTGTTCCCTCGCGGCGTCCAAATACACCAGGGGGTCCAGGAACTCCCTCGGGGCCGGCCGGAAGACGGGGGCTTCGCCCAGCGCCCCCCAGCCCTCGGACCTGCTCCGCTGGCGGTCCCACTCCCTTTCCTGCTCGCGTTCCTTCTGCCGCGTCATCTCCTTCTCGCGCTCCCACTCCTTGTCGCGGTCGAGGAGCCGAGACGCTGCCGGCTTGAGCGGTCCGGGGCTGTTGGTGGAAGCGAGCGGGGAGGGGGAGGTGGCGTTGGATGACACAGAGGTTTGTTGAGGGTCTGAGGTAGTGCTGGCACGACTGGGGTTCTGTGTGTGATTCTGGCCCGATGACGGGGAGGAGGAGGACGAGCTGCGACCGTGAGACCTGCTCTGCTGCTGCTGCGCTTGTCGAATCAGCATCAGCTTGCCGGCCGACGCCCGCTTGGGTCGCTGGTTCACCGGCTCCGCGTTGGCTGCTGGTGTAGAGGGAGGCGGGGTTTGTTGAGGAGGCGGCGTGGGAGGTGCAAGCGGGCTGACAGGTGGAGTTTGTTCAGGTGAGGAGGATGTTTTTGATTCATGTCCATTAGAAATAGGGGGGGTGAGGGTGGTTTGTGAGGCAGCTTTGTCTTGATTGGCCACCTTCTTGCTGCTGCGCGTCTCCAGCGAGGAGGAGGGTTGAATCTTCGCCTTCTT